>NW_006400244.1:330560-332553 GCF_000299155.1 Elephantulus edwardii | reverse complement strand
GGCACATAACAACAACAACAATTTTATAAAACGTAATGTATGGGAATGATTGTATGAAACATAATGTCAATGCAGGAAAGTGTGAAACACACACAAAACCAATAGGTACATGAATGAAACAGAATGTATAGAAATAATTATATACATAACAATTCAAACGACCCAAGCAAACAAAAAAGGAAGATGGAAAGAATAGAGTGTCACTGCACCAAAAAGAATTGGTTGACACTTTTGAGATGGAGACATTTCACGAAGTAGCATATGATTAAAAAATCAATAGTATTGATAGCAGAAATTTAAGGTGCCATTTTGGTATTAGTAATACCAAAGATATTGGCAAAAAATAAGGCCCCAGGAATTGATGGAACACCAATTAAGGTATTTTAGGAAACAGGTGCATCCCTGGCCAACTGACTGGAAGAGATCTATATTTGTTCCCATCTAAAAGGAAAAAAAGTGAGGCAGTAGACTATATCTATAGAAATTATAGAACAATATCATTAATACCATGTGCAAGTAAAAATCTTGTTGAAGACCATTAAAAAAATCACTGGAACAGGCAGAAATTCAAGCTGGATTCAGGAGAGACCATGGCACAAGAGATTTAACTGCTGATGTCAAACTAATCTTGGCTGAAAGCAAAGAACATCAGAAAGATGTTTACTTATATTTTATTGTTTGTGCAAAGTCTGTGTTATTGTTAGATGCCATTAGTTGAGTATGACTCATAGTGACTTTGTGAGCAACAGAACGGAAACCGATCCCATCCTGTACCATCGTCACAATCTCTGACATGCTTGAGCCCATTGTTGTAGTCAATATGTCAATATATCTCATCGAGGGTCTTACTCTCTTTCACCACTTCTCCTCCTTCCCAAGCATGATGTTCCTCTCCAAGGCATAGCCTCTCCTAGCAACATGTCCAATATATGTGAGATAAAATTTTGTCATCTTTGCCTCCAAGGAACACTCTGCCTGCACCTTCTCCAAGACATATCTATTTGTTCTTTTGGCAGTCATATGATATTCAACACTTCTTTTGAGCTCCAATGACTGTGCAGTTGTTGTTATGTGCTGTCGAGTCACCTGCGTCTCATAGCGACCCTATGCACTCCTCTATCCTGTGCCAATCTTATTGTCTCTGACATATCTACTCCCATGACTCCAGTCACTGAGTCAACCCATCTTGTTGAGGGCTTTACTCCCTTGCACGCTTCCTCCACCCTCCCAAGCATGATGTCCCTCTCCAAGGACTGGACCCTCCTTACAATATGTCCAAAGTATCTCAGACAAAGCTTCAGAATCCTTGCCTCCAAGGAGCAGCCTGGTTTAGCCCTCTCCAGATGAATCTATTTGTTCTCCTAGCAGTCCAGTTCAATACTCTTCTCCAGCACCACAGCTCGAAGGCATCAATTCTTCTGTCATCCCTACTCATTCTGCAGCTGTCTGATGAATAGCAAATAATTGCAATGACCATGGCCTGAATCAGGTGCAGCTTTGTCTCCAAACTGACATTGTTGCTCTACAGTATTTTGGAGTGTGTAGATTATAAAAAATTTTGGTTAATATTGAGAAGAATGGAAATCCCATAACACTTTATTGTGCTTATGGGAAGCCTATAGGAAACTTATAATGGGTTTCCTGTGATAGGGAGATTTGGTGGCCTAGTGATAAGAAGCTGTGCTGCAATTCTGAAAGCATGCGGTTCAAATCCACCAGCTGCTCCACAGGAGAAGGATGGTCAACCTCTTCCTGTGTGATAAACTGCCTCTGAAAACTGATGGAGGGTCAGCTATGGATTGGATTCACTCAAAGGTACACACAACAAATGATAGGTTTAAAGAAACCTATTATAGTAGTCATCTGAACAGAATGTGGGAGCATTACATTGTTTAAAATCAGAAAAGTTATTTATTGGAGTTGTATCTTTTCTCCATACCTATTCAATCTGTATGCTCAGAAGCTGGATTTTTAAAAAAATTATTATTAAATT
>NW_006400244.1:316103-328535 GCF_000299155.1 Elephantulus edwardii | reverse complement strand
CAGCTTCTCTATCCATTCGTTTGTTGATGGGCACTTAGGTTGTTTCCAACTCCTTGCTATTGTGAACAAAGCTGCAATAAACATGGGTGTGCAGAAACTGGATTTTATAAAGAGGAATTTGACATCAGGATTTGGAGGAAGACTTATCCATAATCTGTATTTTGCAGATGATACAACCTTGCCTGTAAAAAGTGAAGACGACTTGAAGCACTTACTACAGAAAATCTTAACTGTAGGAGACTGCCCATCTTTCTCCTTCAGAGAGGCTGGTGGACATGAACCTCTGGAGATGTCAGGCCTTTTGGTTAGCAGGGCAACATGGTATGGACTACACCCACTAGGAAGCAAAAAAAATGTTCTAGAAAGGAAAGAACTTCTAAACTCCATTTCATTAACACTGGCATAGAAACAGGGCTAGAATAATATTTAAACAATAACCATTTCTTAAAACAAAACTTCTAGTGTGTTCCTTCTTCTTCTGTTCTTAATAACTTGATTTCTTCCCTTTTTTGGCTTCTTGGTGCTCCAATGTAACATTTAGAGTTTCTTCTGACATCTCTCTTGGTCTTTTCTTCGTCCTTTGTCTTTGTAATGAACCTTTTGCATTCTTCCTGGATAATATTCTTGATATCCTCTAACAGTTCATCTGGTCTTCGCTCATTAATGTCCAAGGCCTCAACCTGTTCCTAAGATAGTTTTGAAATTCGGGTGGGATAGACTCAAGATCAAATTTTAGTTCTTGTGGACTTGGTTTAATTTTCCTCAGCTTCAGCTTGAAGTTGCATTCGAGTAGTTTGTGGTCTGTTCCACAATCAGCACCTGGCCTAGTTTTCACATCTGATATTGAGCTTCTCCGGTGATTCTTTCCACAGATGTAATTGATCTGATTCCTGTGCATACTATTAGGTGAAATCCATGTGTATAGCCTGTGTTTGTGTTTCTTATAAAATGTATTTGCAATGAATAAGTTTATCGAGTGCACAAAATTGTATCATTTATCTGCAGCTTCATTCCTGTCACCAAATCCATGTTTTCCAACTGTTAATCCTCTATTTCCAACTTTTGCATTCCAGTCACCCATTATTATTAATACATCTTGATTGCTTGTTTGATCAATCTCTGACTACAAAAGTTGGTAGAAATCTTCTATTTCCTCTTCTTTGGCTCTGGAGAGCTGGGCGATGACTAGGGATGATAGAAGGAGAGTTGATGCCTTTGAGCTGTGGTGCTGGAGAAGAGTATTGAATATACCATGGACTGCTAGAAGAACAAACAAGTTCGTCTTGGAGAGGGTGAAGTCAGGCTGCTCCTTGGAGACAAGGATTCTGAAGCTCCGTCTGACATACTTTGGACATGTGGCAAGGCAGGATCAGTCTTTGTAGAGGGACGTCATGCTTGGGAGAGTGGAGGGACGGCACAGGAGAGGAAGACCGTTGATGAGATGGATTGATTCCATCACTGGGGTAATGGGGATAGGTGTGTCTGAGACAATAAAATTGGCAAGGGATAGAGCAGGGTTTAGGGCTGTAGTACATAGGGTCACTATGAATTGTAGGTGACTCAATGGCACATAACAACAACAGTGTGTTCCTGGAGAGACTGAAAGCACAAAGATAATTCTTGCAAAGAGTACAATGCTGAGGACAAAGTGGTCGTGAGTAATTTAGTCCGAGTAATTTAGTTTGACTGAATAGTGACTTTTAGGAAACTAGTTTTATTCAGGTTTAAGGTCCAAAGATGGTTGAGCAGGTCACCTGAATCCCCAAAGAACCTAGAATTAAAGCTGTTTCTCAACAGGAATGCCATAAATGTCACTGACAAGGTGAGCTGCAATCTGATTCACCAGGAGACGGGGCAGATGTGGTGATGATAAACGCAAAAACCCTGTCTGGGATAAGACAGGCTGCTGTGAATCTTCAACGTAGAGAAATGGATGTTGTGCAGAGAATTTAACTTCTCCCCAAAGAAGACCACCTTGACTTGCCCTTGGTTTCTGAGGGGGCAGCTTTGGGATTTTTTGAGTAGTAAAGATATTGTGGCAAGTCTCATAGTCAGCCTGGCAATCTCTGGAAGGAAAAAAAGCATGACCTAATTTTTTTAAAAAATTAATTTCATTGAAAGTTTACAGAGAGCATGATCTAATTTTAAGGTTACCAAAAAACCCAAACCCAGTGCTGTAAAATCTATCCCAAACCTGTAGGCTAGATTAGGCTTTGCCTGTTGGGTTTCCTAACACTGTAAGTCATCATGCAAACAGAATGCATCATCTTTCCTCTTGAGGAGAAGTTGGTGGGTTTCAAGACTGACATTGTGGTTAGCAGCTTATCTAACCCAAAGGCTCGCGGTTCAAATCCACCAGCTACTCTGGCAGGAGAACCATAGTCTCCTCTCCTGAGATTAACTGCTTTTAAAAGCCCTTGGAGTCAGATCCGATTTGACAGTATACACAACAAAAATAATTAAAAAAAATCCCTTGGAGTGTCAACTACAGGCTAATTCCTTCTCTGCAATGAATAACTGCACATAACAAAAACAACTTTTTCTTTAATTAGATGGAATTTACATAGATGAAACTTCCTGTGTCTCTGGCCAGGAGCGTCTCATTGCATTTACATGCACTAACTGCTCCAATAAACTCTGCATATTTTTGTGCTGTGATTGTTTTTGACAAACCTCAATAAGCCTGGCCTATCTCTGTTTTATTTTTCTTTCTCTTTTTTTGTTGTACACCGTCGAATGGGATCCAACTGGCACAGGAGGAGATTGCCCCTCCTTCTCCAGGGGGGCATCTGGGGGATTCAAACAGCTTGCCTTTGGGATTGCAGTGCAGCTTCCTGCCACTAGGCCACCAGAGCTCCTTTCTGGCCTATCTTTAAAAACTACTTTTTTCTCTGAGTCCTGCCTGTTTTCATGAGGGGCTTTTGTGCCCCCCACCCTCTCCAAGATGCTGGCTCATGGACACGCAAGCACTGATCGCTGTGGCTGTCTCCTGAACTCCTCCTGTCTAGGCTCTAGCTGATGAGACGTCAGGGCTGGGCCTCAGGCTGGAGCCTCTGCTCAGGCCTCA
The DNA here is from genome assembly GCF_000299155.1 of Elephantulus edwardii. NCBI lineage: Eukaryota > Metazoa > Chordata > Mammalia > Macroscelidea > Macroscelididae > Elephantulus > Elephantulus edwardii. Next base: position 325,468 of record NW_006400244.1, on the reverse strand, counting down.
GCAATGTTCGAAGCCCACAGTAGGGGTGGGGCTGTCTCGAGATGGCATGGCCAGGGTGGAGGGTGAGGAAGTGGGGTCAGGTGAGGTAGAAAGTCAGGCTGTTACCCAGCTCACTCAGCTGGAACGCTACTCCTCCCCTGGGTCCCACAGCCACTTCCTGCACCCCACCCCCACAGGAGCCCTGGGCTAATCTGAGCTCTGACTTTCTGGCCAAGGAGGAAGACAACAGCCTATCTTAGCCTCCTAGGTCTCAGTCTCTTTGATTTTGTTGTTGTTATGTGCCATTGAGTTGAGTAAAACTCATAGCAACCCTAAGAACAACAGATCCTGTCCTATCCTGTGCCATCCTCACCATCTTAGATACATGTGAGAGCATCTCATTGGGATTTTCTTCTTTGACCCTTTATGTTTCCAAGCATGATATTCTTTTCCAAGGAATAGACTTTTCTAGTAACATGGCTGAAGTATGAAAAATGAGGCTTTGCTATTTTTATCTCCAAGGAGCATTCTGGCTGGCTGTGCTTTCTTTAGGACTTAACTGTTTGTTCTTTTGGCACTTCATGGGATATTCCATACTCTTCAACACCACAATCCAAAGGCATCAGTTATCCTTCTGTCATCCTTATTCATTGTCTAGGTCTCAGATGCATAGCAAGTGATTGGAAAGACCATGGCCTGAGCAATGTGCACTTTGTTGTTGTTGTTATGTGCCGTCGAGTCGATTGTGATTCATAGCGACCCTATGTACAACAACAGCCCTAAACTCTGCTCTGTGCTGTGCCAATTGCACTGTCTCTGATACACCCATCCTGATTGCCCCAGTCACTGAATCAATCCACCTCCTAGAGGGCTTTCCCCTCCTGCGTTGTCCCTCCACCCTACCAAGCATGATGTCCCTTTAGTCTTCAAATTATTTTTTTCTCTTCAGTATTTTGAAGAGGCCCCTGACAGTGGCCTAGACCAAAGCAATATGTTTCCTGATCTTCTGACTACTGGTACCAATTGTGAATTCAAGTAAGATGAAATCATGAACAGTTTCAGTTCTTTTTCCATCTTGATGTTGCCTATTGACTCAGTAGTGAGGATTTTTATTTTCTTGATGTGGAGATGCAATCCATACTGTAGGCTGTAGTCTTTGATGTTCTGTGGCAAGTGCTTCAGGTTCTTCTCACTTTCAGTTAGCAAGGTTGTGTCATCTTCAAAACGCAGGTTGTTGATGAGTCTTCCTGAGATTCTTATGCCACGCTCTTCTTCACGGAGTCTGGCTTCACAGATTATTTGCTCAGCGCACAGACTTTAACCATGCAGTGCTCCCTGTTCTATCTGGACAATAATTTCTTGGTCTAGGTATAGATATCGTATGTACACGATTAAGTATTCTGGAAATCCCATTCTTCTCAATGGTAGCTGTAGTTTTTTGTGATCCACACGGTCAACAGACCCCTTCCAGGAAGGAATCCAGGCAGGGAGGAGAACTTCTGCACCAGGCGAAGTTCTTGGGGGACCTGCCCATCCCCTTTCCTGTCCCATAGGCCATGGCTCTGGCACAGATTTGGCTCCTTTGTGCTGGGCTGAACTTGAGTAACCGCATGTATCCTTTATGATCAGTGTGTCTTCTGCGGGAATGTGCAACAACAGGCCAAAAGTCTTAGGATCACTGTGAGGGTAAAACAGGAAAAAGCCTCTCACTCTCCAGAAGTCCTTAGTTGTAAGTCTGTAGTCAAGGGCGCCTCCAAATTACTGTGGAGCCATGATATCATTTTGAGGACCAATGTGCATCTGAGTCAGGCCATGATCTTTTCAGTTGTTTGTTATGTATCTGAAAGCTGGACAATGAGTAAGTATGACAGAAGAAGAATCAATGCCTTTGAGTTGTGGTGTTGGAGAAGAGTACTGAATATCCCATGGACTTCCAGGAGAAAAAACGGCTATGTTTTGGAGAGGGTGCAGCCACAGTGATCCTTGGAGGCAAAGATAATAAAGCTTCATCTCATATACTTTGAAAATGTTGCTAGGAGAGGCTATTTCTTGGAAAGGGACATCATACTTAGGAAGGTGGAGGGACGGCAAAGGAGAGGAAGACCCTCAACCAGGTAGGCTGACACAGTGACTGCAGCAATGAGTTTGAATGTGTCATAGATTGCACGGATGACAAAGGATATGACAGTGTTCAGATCAATTGTTCATAGGGTTGATATGAATTGTACTTGACTCAACGGCATCTAACAACGACAACAATGGTGGTAAGGAGCTGCACTGTAAACCCAAAGGCATATGGTTTGAATACACCTCTGAGTAAGAAGGATGGGAAATCTCCTTCTGTGTGATCATAGCGCCTCTGAAAACCTGCTGGAGGGTCAGTTATGATTCTAAATTGATGATAAACAATTATAGCAACAAAGGTGAACAATGGGCTACCTGCTCAGCTATTAGTGGACAGGTTGGAGGAATCCACTCAGAGATTACCCTGGAAGAAAGGACTGGTGATGATTTCCAAAAACCCAGCTGCTCCAACAAACATAGGAAGGAATGCTCTGGATGACTCGCTATTAAAGAGATTCAAGTAAAAACAACAAGGAGATGCCCTCTCACTCCAGCAACAATAGCAATGATCAACAAGATGGGAAAGAACAAATAAGGGTGAGGGTGTGGAGAGATTGGAACACTCGTAACGCTGCTGGTGGGAATGTAAAATGTTGCAGCTCATTGTACAAAGTGGTTTGGTGCTTTCTTAGAAACTTGGATTAGAAATGCCATTGGACCCAGCAATCCCACTGTATCTCAAAGAAACAAGAGCTGCGACATAAACTGACACACACACACACCCATGTTTATTGCAGCATCATTTACAATAGCAAAGAATCGGAAACACCCAAATGTCTGTTCCTGTGGTGCATTCACACAGTGTAGTATTGTTGTTGTTATGTCATCGGTGACCTATAGCGACCCTATGTACAGCATCTTTGAAACCTGCCTTGTCCTGAGCCAATCTCACTGATTCTGACACATCTACCCCCATTGTCCCAGTTACTGTATCAATCCTTCTCACGTGGAGACCTCTTCCCCTACGCTGTCCCTCCACTCTTCTGAGCATGATGTCCTTCTCCAAGGACCAGTCCCTTCTGGCCACATGCCCAAAGAATGTGAGACAGAGCTTCAAAATTCTTGCCTCCAAGGAGAAACTTGGTTTCACCCTTTCCAAGACAAACTTATTGTTTTCTTGGTGGCCCATGGTATGCTCAAGACTCTTCTCCAGCATCACAACTCAAAGGCATCAATTCTTCTTCTGTCATCTTTGGTCATTGTCCAGCTCTCTGATGAATAGCAAGTAATTGTGAAGACTATGGCCTAGATCAGGAGCACCTTAGTCTCTAGACTGACATTGTTGCTCCTCAGTAGTCTGGAGATGTACCTTACAACAGATTTTCCCAGTGGAATTCATCTTTTGATTTCTTCACTGCTGGTGCCAAGAATGTTGATTGTGGAGCTGAGCAAGCTGTAATTGTTAACAACCTCAATCTCTTCTCTATCTATCATGGTGCTGCCAAATGGCCCAGTGGTGAGAATCTTTGTTTTCTTGATGTTGAGCTTCAGTCCAGATTGAAGACTACAGTCTTTGACCTTCTGCAGTAAGTGCTTCAAGTCTTCTTTAGTTTCAGCAAGCAGTATTATACCTTATTAAAAGCAGCTGGATTTAGAAAAGGCCATGGAATCAGGAATACGTTTGCTGATGTCAAATGGATATTGGTGGAAAGCAGAGAATATTAAAAGGACGTCTATCTGTGTTATATTAACTATGCAAAGACATTTGACTGTGTGGATTACAACAAATTATGGCTAACATCGAGAAGGATGGAAGTCCCAGAACATTTGATTGTGCTCATAGGAAACCTGTACCTAGACCACAAGACTATTTTCTGAACAGAGGAAGGGAATGATGCATGATCTAAAATCAAGAATGATGTGTGTCAGGGCTGTATTCTCTCCTCTATTCAATTTACATGCTGAGCAAATAATACAAGAAGCTGGACTTTATGAAGAAGAATGTGGTATTAGGATTGGAAGAAGATCCGTCAGCAGCCTGCATTAAGCAGATGATACAACCTTGATTTCAGAAAGTGAGGAAGACTTGAAACACTTTTTGCAGAAGATAAGCAATTATAGCCTGCAATACAGATTGCATTTCAACATCAAGAAGATAAAAATCCTCACCACTGAGTCAATAAGCAACATCATGATAGATAGAGAAAAGATTGAAGTTGCTAACCATTTTATCTTATTTGGATACACAATTAACACCCTTGGTACCAGCAATTTTTGGAAAATCTGCTATCAGTGACTTCTCCAATGTGTTTAATAGCCATGATGCTGGTTTAAAAATTAAGGTGCAAAACAACTATGAGATATCATATCATCCCTGTAACAATAGAAAAGTTCAGCAAAGCAGCAAACAACAAAACTTATGAGATTGTGGAGAGATTGCAATCCTTAATCACTGCAGGTGGGAGTGTAAAGTCGTGCAACCACTATGGAAGGTGGCATGGTGCTCAAAAAGTTGGAATACTTTTACTAGGAATATACCCTAAAGAAACTAGAACAGCAACCTAAACAGATACATGTACAACTATGTTTATTGCTGCATTATTCACAATAGCAAAGAGAGGGAAGCAACCCAAGTGCCCATCAACAAATGAATGGATAGAAAAACTATGGAATATGGATAGAAAAACACAATGAAATACTATACAGTACAGAAAAACAAGGAACTTGTAAAACATAACACAACATGGGGGAGCGTGGAGAACATTATACTGAGTGAAGTATCTCGGTCATGAAATAGCAACTACTGCCTAACACTACTGTTATAAAACAGGACTGACCTGGGGGGTTGAGGGGAAAGCAGGAAAAGAGGGGATAAGTAATGAACACTGCATTGGAACAAATGAAGGAAAGATTTGGGTCCAGAAGAAGTGTACTACAAAGTGACCTCAGGGAGGGGTAAGGGTGAAGAGGAAAAAAGTTATGTAAAAATGAATGAATTATTTTTTTTTAAGGGTCAAAGTGTTATTTTTATTATTTTTTTTTAATTTAGGTTGTTTATTTTAGAATAGTCTCAAAGTATTATATTTTAGGGGCATTACTTTTATCGTAGGAGTATGCAATGAGGGTTGCAGAGTGGATTATATTTGGGGTAGGGGGTGGGGTTTGGGGGGGTTCGGGGAGGGACGGGGGATTGTGTACCAATGAGGGAGTTTTTCTTTTGCTTTTCAAGGAGAGGAGCAAAGGGGGGGCGAGGGGGGAGGGGTTTGTGCGGGGAGAAGGGTGCAACAATGAATGAATGGAATTCCAAAATCTCTGTAGATGTTCATTGAAATGAATTACTTTTTTTTTTAAAGTGAACTGGGATGGGAGGAAAATGTGCAACAATGAATGAATGAAAATTCAACTTTTTGTAAACTTGGTTAAAATCACAATAATAAGAAAGAAGGGAAAAAAAGTTTAAGGTGTGTCTGAGCCAAGTCATCATCTTCTCAATTACTTTTTTTTTTTAATCTAAAAGCTGGACAATAAATAATTACCTTTGAATACAATAAATCAATGCCTTTGAGGTGTGGTGCTGGAGAAAAGTACTGAGTATTCCATGGACTGCCAAGAAAGCAAACACATTTGTTTTGAGAAAATGAAACTAGAGTGCTCTTTGAAAGCAAACATGGTTAAATTTCATCTCACATACTTTGGTTATGTTGTTAGAAGGGACAAGGCCTTGGAGAAGGACAGTTTGCTTGAAAAGGTAGAGAGAGGGTCAGTGATAAAGAGGAAGACCCTCAACACGATGGATTGACACAGTGACTGTAACAATGGTCTCACATATGTCAGAAATGGAGAGGATCGCACAGGCTAGGGCAGGGTTCAGATCTGTTGTTCATAGAGTCGCTGAGTTACAGTTGACTTGATGACACATAACAACAACAACCATTAAGAACAAATGATCAATAATTTTTTAAATACTACAAGAAACGAATGTAGAACAAATTATATTGAGTGACATAAATTAGTCATAAAAGAGAATTATGGCATGTTGTTATGTGCCTTTATGTCAGAACTGACTCATATTTGATCTTCTTATTGGTTGTCGGGGCTGTGTATCACATGGGAGGAGATTGCCCATCTGTCTCTCAGGGAGCAGCTGGTAGATTTGAACCACAAGCCTTTGGATTTGAAGCACAACTCTTAGCCACTAGGTCTCCAGAGCTCATTTATGGACTAAGATCACTATAATAAAAAGTTAGAGAAAGATTTACACATAGAAGCAATCATGGAAAGGGTAATAGGAATGGAAATGGAGGGAGAATGAAGCAAACCTAGGAAAAGAGAGGATAAATAATGTATACTGCATTGAAACAATGAGGGCGAGAACTATTTAAAAGGAATATAGGATTAGGTATTATTTTCATGACAAGATTACAGAAAAATAAATGCATAGTAAAGTGGACTGTGGACTTGGGGGGATTGTATAACAATAAAATAATTTTTTTTTCTTTTCAAAGAGAAAAGTGAACTGGGGGGAGGAGTGGGCAGGGAGGAAAATGTGCAACAATGAATAAATGGGGAAAAATGAAATGGAAAGAATATGCTGTAAAAAATAAAACCAAACAAACAAAAAAGAAAAAGGATAAATAAATGGGTAATTTGGATGAAGGGAAGGCAATACATGACAGGAGTTCATTAGATATTATACAATTAATAAATAAATTATAATTAGTGTAGTAAAAGAAAATACGTATGAGTGAATGAGAAACCAATAAAAAGAAAATAACCAAATCAAACAAACACACTAAAAACCTCCAACCACTGAAAATCCTATAGACTTCTACTTTGATCCATATGAGGTTGCTATCAACCAGAACTGAGAAATGGTCTCTGAGCCCTCAGGAAACAGAATGAGTAGAAGGTCCCACCCAGACCACACAACCCCACTTCTCTCATGGTCTATGGGAGTCCACTGGTTCAGGCTTTGCCTTTATGGCCTGTGTGAAGATCAGGGAGGAGGTGATGGAGGGGACATGGGTGACAGGACTTGTTAGGTGACAGAGAATGGCGTGCTCAGCACAGAGGAAGGAGCAGGAGTGCAGGGCTTGGAGCAGGGTTACTCTGAAGGGGATGTGGTTTTGGATGATGTGAAAGACATACTTTATTCCAACAAAGGGGAGGACTGTGAGGGAACATTTGTATATGAGTATAAAATCAGAGGAACATTACTGTACAAATGGAGAAGAATGAAAGCAGAGCCTTAAGTCTGTTTAAAAAGTCTTGACATGAGCCTGTGATCTATGTATGATTTTTAAAAGCTGCCTTTCCAGATTGCAGTTCCATTAATGACAGTGCTAGCCCCTCCTAACCTCATGCCCAAAGTAGGTGAGATGAGATTTTACCATCCTTGCCTCTAATAAGAACCTTGGTTGTTTCACCTTCAAAACATACTTGTTTGTTCTTTTGACAGTCCAAAGGGTAACCAGCACTCTTCAACAGTATCACAATTCAAAGACATTGATTCTTCTTCTGTTATCCTTTGTCATCCAACTTTCAGATGCACAGGAAACAATGGAAATGACCATGATGTGGGTTTCCATTAATGCTTCTGTGTCTTCCTTTTCTCTAGTGATATTGTGCTGATTATCCTTATACTGTATGTTGCCTTTTCCTTAACCCATTTTAATACATTGCTATTATTTATTTACTAGGGAGCTCTTAGTGGTAAGGAGCTGTGTTGCCAACCCAAAGCCACTTGGTTCAAATCCACCAGCTGCTCCATGGGAGAAAGAAGGACAATTTCCTCTAGTGTATTTTGTTGCTATTTGTTATAATTGAGTTCAGTATGCCTAATAGAGACCCTGTGAACAATAGACTTGAACCTTGTTCTATCCTGTGACATCTTCATCATCTCTGATACACCTGAGACCGTGCTGCAGTTACTGTGTAAACCTATCTTGTTGAGGATCTTCCTCTTTTGCTGACTTTTTCAAGTATGATGTCCCTTTCCAAGGAGTGGCTTCTAGTTACATGCCCAATGCATGAAAGATGAAGCTTCACTACCCTTGTCGCTAAGGAACATGCTTAGCGGTACTTTCCCCAAGACATATTTGTTATTTAGGTACTCCATGGGATAGTAAATACTCTTCTCCAACATCACGCCCCAAAGGCATCTTTATGCATTGTCCAGATCTCAGATCCATAGCAAAAGACTGAAAAGACTATGAGTCGGGCACACTTTAGTCTTCAAACTGATGTTACTGTTCTTCAGTATTTTTGAGAGTTCCCTGGTAGCAGACTCGCCCAAAACAATGTATCTCCTGATCTCCTGATTGCTAGTACCAAGAATGTTGATTGTGGATCCAAGTAAAATGAGATTATTGATAGTCTCAATCCTTCCAGAATATAGTATGATGTTATCATGACTATCGGCCCAGTGGTAATGACCTTTGTTTCCTTGATGTTGAGGCATAATCCATATTGAAGGCTGTATGTAGTCCTTGATCTTTTGCAGTAAGCACTTCAAGTCCTTCTCACTTTCAGTAAGCAAGGTTGTGTCATCTGCATAATGCAGGCTATTGATGGACCTTCCTCCTATCCTGATGCTGCATTTCTCTTCATAGAGTCCAGTTTCATGAATTATTTGCTCAGCATACAGAGTGAATAGATATGGAGAGAAGATACAACCCTTCTTGATTTTAAACCATGCGGTCTTCTTTGTTCTATTAGGATAATGACTTCTTGGCCTAGGTATATATTTCATATGAGCATAATTAAGTGCTCTGGGATTCCCATTCAGTGTTAGCTGTAGTTAATTATGATCCACACAGTCAAATGTCTTTTCATAGTCAATAAAACACTGATAGACATCCTTTTGGTAATCTCTGGTTTCAGCCAGGATCCATCTCATATCAGCAATGATATCTCTGGTGCCACAGCATCTAAACTCACCTTGAACTTCTGGCAGTTCCACATCAGTGTATTGTTCCAGCCATTTATGGATGATCTTCAGCAATTTTCTGCTTACGTGTGATAGTAATGATTTTGTTTGATCATCTTTCTTGGAGAACAAATGGGAACAGTCAGCTGTCCTACAAATTTTGTGGCATAGATTGATGAGCATATCCAGGATTGCGTCTGTTAGTTGAAATATGTCTGTTTGTATCCCATCTATTCCCGGAGCCTTATTTTTTGCAGTGTCTTCAATACAGTAGTTTGAACATCTTCTTTTATTCTCATTGTCTCTTGTTTATAAGATACTTCCTGAAATTTTTCTGTACCAATGAGTTCTTTTTTGGTACAGTGGCTTTGTGTATTCCTTTATTACTTTTTTT
>NW_006400244.1:313966-315987 GCF_000299155.1 Elephantulus edwardii | reverse complement strand
CCACTCCTCTCCCCTGGCCTTCCTCACAATGCACCTTTGTTGCAGATTGTTGTTGTACATATGATGCCTAATCATATACTCTTTTCCTGTAGTTCTTCTCATCTGCTCTATTGCAGTGGTCATTATCTATCTGCTTCTCCCCCATACTCTTCTCACCTTCCCCATGTTTGTCCTATTTTTAACAGTTGAACAGTATTTGTCTTTTTGTGACTGGGATAATTTTACTCAGCTTAATGTCTTCCAGACTTCCCCATGTTGTGTAATGTTTCACCAGTTCATTGATTTTCAATGCTGCATAATATGCCATTGTGAATGTACTATAGTTTTTCTATCCACTCATTTATTGATAGACACTTGGGTTGCTTCCATCTCCATGCTATTGTGAATAATGTAGCAATAAACATGGGTGTGCATCCTTTCATCTTCTTTTGATGCTTCCTGGATCATTCAATATTTGCCCATAGCATCTGTAAGTATTGCAACTTGAGGTTTGAATTTGTTTTCATTTTTTTCAGCTTAATGAATGACAAGTGAGTTATTCCTTTATTATTCTCGGACTCCAGCTTTTTTCACATTTTGTCATAGTACTTTGCTTTATCTTCTTGAGCTGTTCTTCTTGAGCTTCCCTTTGAAATCTTTTGTTCAACTCTTTTACTTCAGCATCTCTCTTTTTTTAAAAAAATACTGGTTTATTTACAAAGTTCAAATACATTGTTTTACACACTGGATCTTTCCCATTTCTTCATCCCCCCTCCACCCATGAAGTTGTGTGACCCTATGATTAAACTCCAACCCCCCTAAGTAGCCTCACCCCTCTCCTTCTACCCTCTCCCTCCTTGGATCCTCATACTTATTCTACAATAATGGTTTTATATGATATGGTATTTGTCTTTATGTGACCGAGTTAGTTCACCTAGCATAATGCTTTCCAGTACCTCCCAAGTTAGATTGTTGGTAAGTACCGTCAAGGCGAGCATGACTAATAGTGACCCTATGAACAAAAGATCTGAACCCTGCTCTATCCTGCACCATCCTTACATTTCCTGACACATAAGAGCCCATTGTGGTAGTCACCATATCAATCCACCTGGCTGAGGGTCTTCTTCTCCTTCGCCAACCCTCCACCCTTCTGAACATCATGCCCTCCAAGGAATAGCATGTGCTAGCAGTATGTTGAAAGTGTGTGAGGCAATGAAAAACAAGGAACTCATGCAATATTATTAAAAATGGGTGACCCTGGAGGACATTATGCTGAGCAAAATATCTCAGTCACAAAAGGACAAGTCGGGGTTAGGGGGAGACTGAGAAAAATGGGATAAATAATGCATACTGCATTGAAATGGATGAGGGAGAAAACCGTTTAAAAGGGATATGTGATTAGATATTATTATAATGACAGGAGTCCAGAACGAAGGCTGCATACTGGGGTGGACCTAGGGAGAGGGTTTGTAAAACAATGAAAGAATTTTTCTTTTGCTTTTAAAAGAGAAGAGAGTATTGGGTCGGGTGTGGGCAGGGAAAAAGTGCAAAAATGAATGAATGGAAATCCAAAGTCTCTGTAAATTTTCATTAAAATTTATTAATAATAATAATAACCTAAAGTAAAAAAAAAGAAAGTATGTGAGGCGAAGCCTCATCATTCTTGTCTTCAAAGAATACTTTGCACCATCTCCAAGACATACCTGTTCACTCTCTTGGCTGTACATGAGATATTCAGTGGTCTTCTCCAACACCACAGATTCTTTTTCCATCATCCTTATTCATTGTGCAGTTCTTGGATCCATAGCTAGTAACTGGAAAGACTGTGGCCTGAATCAGGCTCACATTTGTCCTCAAACTGACATCAATACTCTGCAAATTTTGTAATGGTCCCTAACAGCAGATTTTCCCAGTGTAATGGATCTCACCTGATGGTATGCATACCTGACTGGAAGAGATCTATATTTGTTCCTATCCCAAAGAAAGGTGACCCAACAGAGTTTGGAAACTATAGAACAATATCGTTGATTTCTCATGCAAAC
>NW_006400244.1:303583-312771 GCF_000299155.1 Elephantulus edwardii | reverse complement strand
GGTGACTGGGGCAATAGGGATGGGTGTATTGGAGACAGTGTGATTGGCGCAGGACAGAGCAGAGTTTAGGTATGTTGTACATAGGGTCGCTATGAGTCACAAGCGACTCAGTGGCACATAACAAGAACACAACAACAACAATGTATCTCTGTATTTTCTGGCTGTTCATACCAAGGGTGCTAAGTGCAGATCCAAGCAAGATAAAGCTGTCAACAGTTTCAATCTCCTCTCCATTCATCACAATACTGCCTATTGGTCCAGTGGTAAGAATTTTCGTTTTTCTGGCATTGAGATGCAATCCATGTCAACGGCTGCATTCCTTGATCTTATGCGACAAGTGCTTCAAGCCCTTCTGACTTTCAGCGAATAAGGTTGTGCCATCTGCATAATGAAGGTTATTATGAATCACCCTTCAATCCTGATGACACATTCCTCTTCATGGAGTCTAGCTTCTTGGATAATTTCCTCAGCATACAGATTGAATAGATATGGAGAGAGAATACAACTCTGATATGCCCTTCCCAATTACAAACCATGCAGTACTCCTCTGCTCCATTTTCACAACAGCCACCTGATCCAGGTAGAGGTTCTAAATGAGCTCTGGGATTCCCACTCATCTCAACGTCAGCCACAACATGTCATGATCCACATAGTCAAACACCTTTGCATAGTCAATAAAGCACAAATAGATATTCTTCTGGTAGTTCTTACTTTCAGCCAGGATTCATCTGACATCAACAATGATATCCCTGGTGCCACAGTCTATTGTAAATTCGACTTGCCCAAATTAGGTAGTAATTCACAAAATCATTGCTCTTGCATGCTGCATAGTATTCCATTATGTGAATGTACCATACTTTCTCAATCCATTCAATTATGGTTGGACATTTGGGGTATTTTTTTTTTTGATATGGTGAATAATGCTACTATGAACATTGATGTACAACTCTCTATTTGTGCCCCATTTCCAATTTTCTTGGAGTATATTACAGGCAGTGTAATAGCTGAGTCATATGGGATTTCTATGTTCAGCTTTTTGAGGAAGCGCCAAACTGCCTTCCAGAGTGGTTGCAACATTTTACAATCCCACCAACAATGTATAAGAATTTCTATGTCACTATAGCCTCTCCAGCATTTGTTACTTGATGTCCTGCTAAACTTTGCCACTTCTACTGGAGTGAGATGGTATCTTACTGTGGTTTTGATTTGCATCTCTCTCATTGCCAGTGATTTTGAACATTACTTCATGTGTCTGTTGGCCATTACTTTGGTAGCTCTTATCTTTCTTTTGGCTTCTTGACACTCTAGTGCAATTTTCATCATTTCTTCTGACATTAATTTGTTTTTTCTTTCTCCTTTGTCTTTGTAATGACCTTTTGCTCTCTTCATGGGTAATATCCTTGACTTCATCCCACAACTGATGCCTGAGCAGACCTTAATAGGAACCTTGCGGGTATTCAGGAAGACAGTCACACGGCAGCTGTTGTGCTGGCTGGCCCTTGGGCCTATCTATCCTTAGACCTTGTGCCAAGTACCAGCACCAAAGACACAGATAAACCACTGTCTTGTACAGTTTACAGAGCCTCTGAAAACTGTCTGGAGGCTCATCTATGAATCTGCCCTGATTTGACGGTATACAACAACAACACTGTCTATCTACAACTACTATTTTAGTTCCCCTTCCTTCCCTTTTCAAACCTGGTAGCTCTTCAAGAATGATTCTACTTGTGTGTAAACCTTCTTTAAACCTTCTGTGTTAGTGATCTTACTCAATATTTGTCTTTTGTGACTGACGTATTTAATTTAGTATAATGTCATCTCGATGTATCATGTTATGCAATGTTTTTTGAATTCTTTATTTCTTTTTAGTGTTCTGTAGCATTTCATTGTGCTAATGGACCATAGTTGGAAAGCACCCTTAAGAAATATGCTTCTAATGCACACCCATGTTTATTGTGGCTTTGTTCACAATAGCAAGGAGTTGGAAACAACCTAAGTGCCCATCAACAAACGAATGGATAGAGAAGCGTGGTATATTCACACAATGGAATATTATGCTGCATTGAAAAACAAGGAACTTATGCAATATTATTCAAAATGGGTGATCCTGGAGGACATTATGCTGAGTGAAGTATCTCAGTCACAAAAGGACAAATACTGCATAGTGCCAATGTTGTAAAACAGGACTGACATCAGGGGTGGGGGGGAGACTGAGAAAGATGAGTTAAATAATGTATACTGCATTGAAACAGATGAGGGAGAAAACTGTTTAAAAGGGATATGTGATTAGGTATTTTTGTCATGACAGGAGTCCAGAGTGAAGGCTACATAGTGGAGTGGACCTGGGGGGAGGGATTTTAAAACAATGAAAGAATTTTTCTTTTACTTTTCCAAGAGGGGAGTATACGGGGTTGGGAAGGGAGAAAAGTACAACAATGAATGAATGGAAATCCGAAGTCTCTGTAAATTTTCATTGAAATCAGTAATAAAAAAATTTAAAAAAGAAAACAAAACAAAATTAAAATAATGCACATAAATTAAAAAATATGATTCTAGAAAACAAAGACTCCAGTAGCAAAATGGGGAAAAGGTGTGAGTGGAGATCTCACCAAAGAAGATATACCCATGGGAAGTAAACATGTGAAAAGATGCTCAATATCATATGTTATTTGTTGTTGTTGTTGTTAGACACTATCAAGTTGTGTATGACTCACAGAGACACTGAGAACGCGGGATCTGAACCCTGTCCTATACTGTGCTGACCTCATAATCTCTGACACACTCATTCCCATTGCTGCAGTCACTGTGTCAATCTACTTGATTGAAGGTCTTCTTCTCCTTCACTGTCCCTCCACCTTTCCAAGCATGATATCCCTCTGCAAGGAATAACCTCTCCAACAATATACTATAAGCATGTGAGATAAAGCTTCATCATCCTTGTCTTCAAGGAGCACTCAGACTGCACCTTCTCTAAGACACATCTATGTTCTTTTGGCAGTCCATAGGATGTTCAGCACTCTTATCCAACACCACAGCTCAAAGGCATAAATTCCATCATCCTCATTCAATGTCCAGCTCTCACATGGATACCAATCAACTGAAAAGATAGTGGCTTGAATCAGGTGCACCTTAGTCCTAATATTGACACTATTGCTCCTCAGTAACTTGCTTGCAGAGTTTCCAAGAGCAATATGTTTCCTTATCTCCTTACTACTGGCACCAAGTGTATCTATTGTGAAGCTAAGTAAAATGAAATAATTGACAGTTTCAATCTTTTCTCCATCTATCATGCTGATACCTATCAGTTCAGTGGTGAGGATTTTCTTTTTCTTGACATTGAGATACAATCTATATTGAAGGTTACAGTGTTTAACCTTCTGCAGCAAGTGCTTCAAGTCCTACTCACTTTCAAGGCTGTATCACCCACATGATGAAGGTTGTTGAGTCTTCCTACAATCCTGATTCCATATTCTTCTTCATAAAGTCCAGGTTCCCAAAGAATTTGTTCAGCACACAGATTAAATTGATATGAGAAAGGATACAGCCCTGACACACACATTTCTTAGTTTTAAACCATGTAGTGTTCCCTTGCTCCGGGAATTGCAAAGTAAAAGAGTGAGATACCAGTACACATCTGTTGATATGGATACAATCTGTAACTCTGGCAATATCAAATGCTGATGAGGCTGTGAAGCCCCAGGAACTCTCATTCATGTCTGCTGGGCCTCCAAATTGACACAGACACCTTGCAAGGCAGTCCTGGTCCTGTAGTTTCCTGACCCAACTATTACTCTCCTAAATAACAATCCAAGTGAATGTAAAAGTTGTTCTCACACAAAAAACCTGAATACATGAATATTTGCAGTAACTTTCTCTGTAAGTTCCCCAAACTGATAATATCCAAAATTTCCAGTCCTTAATGGATAAGCAAGGTGTGACCCATCATGCAAGGTGTTACTCAGTGTTAAAGCAATCGAGTGAATAAGTCACAAAAAAGTGGGCAACCTAGAATCCCTATTTCTAAGCAAAAGAGCCTATCTGAAGTAAGTAATTATGTTTTCAATTCTAGCTATTTTTATGTCTGGTAAAGGCAAAACAATAGAATTGGTAAAGGAAGAAGTGTAAAGCTCATTAAGAAAGAAAATACTATATAATCACAGCTGTGTCGTGGGACTGTGTCACTAATGAAGAGTGGCCTTGCCTATAGCCTCCGGAACCATATCCCCACGGTCTGACGGGCCATGATCATGACCTTGAATCGACTCTGGAATGTCCTTCTATGGCCCCATGGGAGCCCATTTTGGGTCTGGGATGATGCACTTTTTTCACCTTGTTCCAATCTTATACTTTCTTATTCTCCAGTTCTATTCTCATTCTCAAGCTCCACCCATAAACCTTCCTTCACTCAAACAGAATTTTTCAGATCAGGAGACAGATTCTTTTATAAAGACTTTTCACAACCACAATAAGATTAAGGTAAACAACCTAATCACAAAATCGGCAAAGGATATGAACAGGCACTTCACCAAAGAAAGACATTCAGATGGCCAACAAACACATGAAAAAATCTTCAAAATTCCTAGCTCTGAGAGAGATGCAGATCAAAACAACTATATCATCTCACCCCAGTAACAATAGCAAAATTCAACAGAGTAACAAAGTTTTCTGATCTGAAAAAGTCCAGTTTGTTTGGGTCTCTTTATTCTCTGGAGTAATATTTGGGAGTCTACTCTCTATATAGAGCTCTGGTGGCCTAGGGCTAAAAAGCTGTGCTGCAATCCTGAGGGCACGTGGTTCGAACCCGCCAGCTGCTCCACGGGAGAAGGATGGGCAGTGTCCTCCCATGTGATTAACTGCCTCTGAAAAGCCACTGGAAGGTCAGCTATGGGTCGGCTCTGCCTCAATGGTACAAAACAACAACAACACCACCACAGCAATTCTGACTACTTGATTACCTGTGGTTTCATCCCCTGGGATCTCCTGATTGTGCTTTCAGGGACACAGTGGAGAAAGTGTCTCCAAAGGGGACCCATGATCTACTTCTCCTTTCACATCCTTCAATCCATGCCCAGTCCTGGGACCCAGAGCCTTCTCCTTCCTCTTACCTCCTGCCTCGGGTGGATAGTGCTCTGAGCAGGGCAGCCCCTTGTGAATCCTCCACCTTCTGCATAGCCCTCAGCCTGGATCTGGCCCCACTGTCTAGAGGAATCTGAATCTGAGCCCATGACTGTGGTTCCCAGTCTTGGCTCTGAGCTTTCTGGGTCTTTCTGGAGCCCATCAAGCAGTCATCCTTTCAAGGGATTCTTATTCTATTTGCCTTTCTGAGTGGGAAGCAAAGTGATCTCCCTGGACAAAAGGGGGGAATAAGATGAGAAACACAGGTGAGCGAGAAGAGGAAATATTAAACCTTAGGATGTAACAGATTCCTGAAAAATAAGAACAAACATAAATGTTTTTAAAAAATTTATACTAGTTTATTTACAAAATTTGAATACATTGTTTTTTAGACCAGATTCTTGCAATTTCCCTCACCCCCCACCCATCAAATTGTACAACCCCATGATTAATCCCTGTCCCCTCACACATCCTCATCCTTCTGCTTCTAGCACCCCCCCCCACTTGGATACTTCTATTTATTCTACAATAATGGTTTTATACAATATTTATCCTGTGGGACTGAGTTAGTTTACTCAGTATAATACTCTCCGGTTCCTCCCAAGTTAGATAATAATTTACAAAATCACTGCTCCTGTGTGTTGCGTAGTATTCCACTGTAGACTATACTATAATTTCTCAATCCATTTATTTGTGGTTGGACATCTGGGCTGTTTCCATGTTCTTACAATGGCTAATAATACTGCTACGAATATTGGTGTACAAATCTTCATTTGTGCTTCAGTTCTCATTTTGTCAGGGTATATTTCAAGCAGTGGCATAGCTGGGTCATATGGAATTACTATGTTCAGCTTTTTTGAGGAAGTGCCAAACTGCCTTCCAGAGTGGTTGTATCATTTTATAGTCCCACCAACAATGTATAAGAGTTCCTATCTCACTACATACTCTCCAGGATTTATTACTTGCTGTCCTGTTAAACTTTGCCACTGTTACTGGAGTGATATGGTATCTCATTGTGGTTTTGATTTGCATCTCTCTTATTGCCAGTGATTTGACTTCATGTAAGACAAGTGTTCTTATATTTGCTTTTAACTTATGAGGTCAGAGGTATAGAGCTGATGGTGATCAGCTTGATGCAAGAAAAAAAGGCCTAATTCTGGGAGAGAGAGGATCTAAAAAACCAAAACCAGCAGAAATTTTCCCAACCTTCAGGAAAGCAGAGGAAGAGGGGGCAGAAGAGACCCACCTATGACGATTAACTGACTTCCCCCGCACAACATGATACACTGTGATACAGGCTCATCTAAAACACCTCCTGAGATGCCCCCAGCCCCAAGGAGGCTAACTAGTAGCTTGGCAGCCAAATGCACTCATCCGGGCCCAGTCTGGCATCTGCTCAGCAGAGTCACATGCCCCCAAGGCAGCAGAGACAGGGCAGGAATCTCATGTGCACAGTACACCCTGGATGCAATTCTACCAGGAAGGCATATCCTTGCATCTAGTTTCCCTGCTGAGCATCAATCAGGAGTGAGGATGAGCTCCTGGGCACTTAATAAAGAGTGAAGTTCCATGGGTTCATTAAGAAGTGACATACAGATCAAGGATTTAATTTTACTTGAATACACCATCAACACCCGTGGAAGCAGCAATCAAGAAATTAGACAATGTATTGCAGTAGGGATGTATTCCTAGCGAACTCTTTAACGTGCTAAAGGGCAAGGAAATTAAAGACTAAAGTGCACCTAACCCAAAACATCATATTTTCAATTGCTTCATATGCATATGAAAGTTGGATAGTGAATAAGGAAGATCAAAGAAGAATTGTGGTGATGGCGATGAATACTGAATATACATGCCATGGACTGTCAAGAGAACAAATTTGTCTTAGAAGCAAGATGGTGAGAATTCATATCACATACTTTGGACATGTCAGCAGGAGGGGCCATTTCCTAGAAAAGGGCATCTTATTTGGAAAAATAGTGGGTCATTGAAGGCGAAGAACATTCTGAATGAGATATATTGACACAGTGACTGTAAACACAACGGAGGTTATGAGGAAGGTAACCATGATGGGGTAGGAATAATTTCTCTCTGGTTGCTTTAAAAATAATTTTGTTTTAGTTTTATAATACTTAATTATGATTTTTCTTGACATTAGTTTATTTGAGTTTTTCCTATTTTTTTGACGATTACAAGTGTTTCTATTTTTTATTGTGATTTTAATGAAAGTTTATGAAAAGGCTGGGCTTTCATTCATTCACTGATACACATTTTCCTCTTTCCTTCTACTTTTCCCCCTCCCCCAACTCACTTTGTAATGTGCCTCTTATTCCATATGGTTGTCAATACATATAATACCTAGTCACACACACACAAAAAGAAGTGACATACAGGACATTACTCTTTACATTGATGTGAAAATGCTTACCTCAAAGAGAAAAGCGAACTGGGGGAGGAGGGATGGTCAGGGAGGAAAGTGTGTAACGATGGATGAATGGAAATCCTAAGTCTCTGTAAACTTTCATTAAAATAAAAAAAAAAAAGAAAATGTTATCCTGTATTGAGACTGGCTAAGGGCGGAGGTGAATGCCAATCTCCCCAGGCACTCAGTCAGGTGGCCTTGGGGTTAACTGGCCATTGGAATCATCTGACAATCTCAATCCTGACTTCAGGCACCTTTGCCTTAGTTTTTGGGTGGATCTGGCTGGAGTTCCTGCCTCATTCTTTCATAGGAACCCAGGAAATAATCCCTACCATGATAAAGGAGCTCTGGTGGTCTAGTGGTAGGAAACTGTGCTTTAATCTGAAAGGCCTGTGGTTTGACTCCAACCGCTGCTCCACAGGAGATGGATGAGCAGTCTCCTCCTGTGCCAGTAACTGCTTCTGAAGACCCATTGGAGAGTCAGCTATAAATGAGTTGATGGCTTGATGGCACACTACAACAGTGATGTAGGAAAAAATGGGGTGTGTATGTGTGTGTGTCTAGCAACAATGGTAATACTTTATTTTAAGGACAACTGCATATCCCAACTGTGGTCTCCAAACTTACTACATGGTTTCAGGTACTGAAAGTAGGTTGTTGTGAGTTGCAGGCCTAAAGTTGTCAAGATCCAAAATGGATCTAGAACATTTTGCCCCCTGTTGTTACTTTGTTCCATGGGTCAGAAATGACTCATAGTTAGCCCTCTAAAAGGTTTTCAAAGGCTGTAAATTGCCCGGGAGGAGAGTGCCCATTTTTTCCTGCAGTCACTGGTAGATTCAAACCCTAGAGAGCAGGATCTTCTGGGGTTTTGAGGGATCCAAGGAGAACCAGAAGCAATCTATAGAGACTTCTAGTGTCCAAAGGGAGTTCTAGTTCATGACTCAGAATTGACTGGATGACACACAAGGACAGACCCAGACATTTCACAAGAATGAACTAAAAATGAAACAACAACCTGAAAGTTAAATGCCCAAGCATGCAACTTCTAGAAGAAAGAAAGAATATCTAGATAGCACCATTTTTGATGGTGAGGTTTTAGATACCAATCAAAAAAGGTGATCCACAAAAGAAGAAACTGATGTGGTCTTTGTGGAAATGAAACACTTCGGCTGTGTGTGAAATACTTTCAAGAGAACAAAAACACAAACCATAGGCTAGGAGGAAAATTATTGTAAAATAAATATCTGGGAAAGGGCTCATATGTAAGATTTGGGAGCTCCGGCAGCCTAGTGGTAGTAAGAAGCTGCCCTCCATCAGCAAGGCACGAGGTTTGAACCACCAAGTTCTCTGTGGGAGAAAGATGGGCAATCTCCTCCCATGTGATTAACTGCCTCTGAACACCTGATGGAGGGTCAGCTGATTGGATGGTGCACAAAGACAACATATAAGACATACATAGACCTCTTAAAGCTCAACACCAAGTAAACAAACAAAGAATTGAAGATTTCTGAACAAAGAAGATCTATGCCTGACAAATAAGTATATTCAGAAGTGCTCCCTATCCCATGTACTTATTGGTGGGTGCTGCTTACCCACTCCTTCCTGGAGGACCTGTGTGTGGAGGGAGGAAGCTCATATCCTCACAGTTCCT
>NW_006400244.1:290192-297002 GCF_000299155.1 Elephantulus edwardii | reverse complement strand
CTCGCGCTGCGTCGCCCTCGCGCTGCGTCGCCCTCGCGCTGCGTCGCCCTCGCGCTGCGTCGCCCTTGCGCTGCGTCCCTGCTGTGCCCATTGTTGTTGTCACTGCATCAGTTCATCTTGTGGATGGTTGTCTTTTTTGAGAACACTATAATTTACCCTCTAATAACAAGAATAAAGCAAAAAAATATACTAGAAGAGATGTCATCATCCTCATTTTTCTAAGGAGCATTTTGGCTTCAGCTCCGTCAGCAAGGTTCATCCATAAATCTATCCCTAAAGTGAAAATATTGTGACTCTCCCTGATGAGGATCCCAGCCCCATATTGAGCCTACTTGACCTCATATCCCAGCATCACCCTCACACTGTATTCTTCCAAGTATTGTTTCCAACAATTCTCTGTTTCTTGTTTTTGTTGTTGAGTTGGAACCAACCCATAGTTTACCCTCCAATGAGTTATCAGAGCCAGTTAATCTCAAAGGACAGGATTGTCCATCTTCTCGAGGAGCAGCCTCGAGAATTTGAACCATGTGCCTTTGAGATCGCAGCACAGTTTCTTACCACTTGGCCACCAAACTCCTTTGAAAAGGTTTTGTTTAGGTATAGAAAAGGGACAAAATTATTTGAGGTAGTAACCTGTTTGACACATTAAACCTCCACTGGAGAGTTTATCAATGACTTTAAATAAACTACAATGCAATTTGAGAAGGACACGTGGATGTATACTTTTCAAAACATTTCCAGTGCTTCCAGTGATGAAACCACTGACCTCTCAGCAGGTAAATGGTCTCTTGTCTGTGCTCTGATTCTGGTCACCCCTCAAGTGGTCCCTTTACCCAGGGCTTGTCCCCAGAGCACTCAGGGCCCTGGGGCCTTCTTAATTTTTCTCCAATATAATACTCAGAGTTCCCCCTCCAGTCATACCCTCCCTCAATCTCTCTTTCTTAGATGGACGAAGATTACATCTCAGAGTGACACTGGACAATCTCTTCTCTGGCCACAGTCTGCCCTCCCCACTCTGCAGGAAATGGGGCCCACTTTCTTCTGGATTCTGAGAGAGGCAATGGAGAGGTTAGAGTCCTCTAGTGACTCCTCGGGCCCTGTGCAGGAACCTTCCTCAGACATGCGGACATAGATGTGTAATGGACACACTGGATGATAAACATCAGATCTTTATTGAAGAGAAAGGACATAGGAAGGGAGATCATCCACCAGGCAGGAGCTCAAGCAAACAGTGGAGGGTTGGAGAAGAGGTCTGTGGATGGGAGAGCCCTCCTCAGAGTGGGAGCCTCTGTGAGCCTCTTGGTGGGGGAGCTCAGTGTTCTAAGTGCACTGTACAGAGTCCACCATCTTCTCTATGGTTTTCGCATCGTGGGTGACTTGGCAGCTGATAGAATTTGAAGAGTCCCACTCAGAGGCATTCAGAGTCAGGTAGCTGCTGGCTGCATACTTGTTGTTGCTCTGCTTGGAGGGCTCAGTGGTCTGCACACCCTGGGACACGGTTGTTTGATCTTTCTTCCAGGTTACTGCTATTTCACCTGGGTAGAAGTCATTGATGAGACACACCACTGTGGCCTTCTTGGTTTGGAGCTCCTCAGCAGAGGGTGGGAACACAGTTATGGTGGGTGAGACCTTGGGCTGACCTGCAGGGATGAGGCAGAGACGTAGGTCTGGGGTCAGGTATCCAGGCTTCACTGTGAAGACCCTGTGTGTGAGAGGAGCGTGGGATCTCCAGACCCAGGCACAGAACAGGGTTCAACAGCTCAACTCATGATAAGTCTGAGAGTCCATGTCTGGGTGGAAGAATGTGTGGGGTGCAGATGTAGATTTGAACTGCCAATCCCAAAGTTTTGCAGCTCAAATCTACTAGCTGCTCCATGGAAGACAGATGGGCAATCTGCTCTTGTGTGATTTACTGCCTCTGAAAACTCTGGAAGGTCAGGTACGAGTCAGGTCCAACTCAAAGGAACAGAACAACAACAACAACAACAACAACAACAACAACAACAACAACAGTGACTCAGAAGTCTGACCCTGAGCCCTGACAGTTCTCCTCCTGATGTCCTGTTGGCATCTGTTTTTCCCTGCATGGGTGATGGGAACTCTCCACCTTTCCTGTGTGGTCCACTGAGGGCATTTTTTACCTGACATGGGTTCTTTGAAGGCTAGGGCTGTGCTTCCCCCAATCAATCTCTTCTAAAATGTAGTTTAGAAAGGAATGTGTTTCTTGAGCAGAGGAAATCTGTCTGCCTGAGATCCTTCATCTTCTACAAAGTCCACTTCGGAGCTCCTACTGACATTTTAGTCATATCTGTGGTTTCTGTCCACGGGACCTGCTGACTGTGCCCTCAGGGACTTGTGTTCAAGGGGTGTTCTCTTGATAGACCAAACTTTGATTTTTCACCTTCAAACTGTTTCCCATGACCCTGCTCAGCCCTGGGGCCTAAAGCCTTCTCCTCTGTCCTCCTTCCAGTCTGGCTCCCTGGATGCCAGGAGACTTATGAGTCATCAGGGGCAGCCCCACAATAGTGGTGCAGTAGTTTTAGCTCCATGGTTCTGGAACAAGAGTCCCACTGTAAAAGGTAAACCAGCCCTAAGCTTATGACTTAGTCTCATTCCTGTTCAGTCTTAGACTCAGAGCTACAAGTACTGAAGCATCTGCTATTAGGGGGCACTTTGTCCATCTTTCCTCTGAGAACAGGACATCAAGGGAGTCCCTCAGGCTGGAGCTAGTGGGAGAACTTCTATAGGGAGGACAAGTTGGAACAGTTCTTAGAGCTAAGCATAACCTCAAGAGAAGAGATGAGACCTAGGGTCACCCCTTCCATTCCTTGCCTATGGATCAGGGAGCAAGGACCCAGAATCCCTGGAGATGTAAAGCAATTGGAGGGATAAAGAGGAGCTTGAAATAGGAGAGGAGGAAGCCAGGGTTTTCTGAGACCATTTTCTGGTCAATCCCTGTTCCCAGCTTAGACAATCAACAGAAACCAGAGAGAGGGAAAGGAAAAGGGAGAGGGAGAGGGAGACAGAGAGCAATAGAAATGGCCCAAAAATCTTTGGGAAGCATAGAAAGAGGGGAGGAAGAAGACTTACCTAGGACAGTCAGCTTGGTCCCGCCACCGAACAGCCAACACTGTGACACAGCCTGGTACAAAAACCCTGCCTGTGATGCACCACTCCCACCCCCCAGCCCACCTGCAGCTTTGATGGTGAAGTCTGGTCCCTGCCCTAGGCTAGCTTCTGCTCAGCAATGAGATCACAAGCTCATCTGCCCCTCCAACAGATGCAGGGAAGATGGTGGGAAGTGCGGCTCCTAGAAGAAGTCAACGTCTTGGATCTGATTTTTCTATTAACTATGGCCCAGGGACAGGGATAGGATTCCTCTCTAATTATTGAGAAGCAATGATGTCAATTTGAGGACCAAGGTGTGCCTGATCACTCACTATGTTACTGAGAGCTAGACGATGAATAAGGATGACAGGAGAAGAACTGATGCCTTTGAGGTGTGGTGCTGGAGAAGTGTACTGAATATGCCATGGACTGCCAAAAGAACAAACAGATATGTCTTGGAGAAGGTATAGCCAGAGTGCTTCTTGTAGGCAAGACTGCAAAGCTTTGTCTTACACACTCGGGCATGTTGCTAGGAGAGTCTATTATTTGGAGAGGGACATTATGCTTGGAAAGGTGGAGGAATGGTGAAGGAGAGAAAGACCCCCAACCAGGTGGATGGGTACAGTGGCTGCAGCAATGGGCTCTAGTGTGTCAGGTTGGCTCAGGGTAGGACAGGGTTCAGATCTGTTGTTCATAGGGTCGTATTCGACTTGATGACACATAACAACAGATATTATTGTCATGACAGGAGTCCAGAGTGAAGGCTTCACAGTGGAGTGGACTTGGGAGGAGGGATTGTATAACAATGAAAGAATTTTTCTTTTACTTTTCAAAGAGAAGAGTGAATTGGAGGAGGGGGTGGGCAGGGAGAAAAGTGAACAATGAATGAATGGAAACCCTAAGTCTCTGTAAACTTTCATCAAAGTTAATAATAAAAAACCTCTCTCATTAAAATAAATAAAATAACATAAATAAGCCTAAAAAAAAAGAAACGAGGTCTTGGGATGACAGTATTTATCAAACTGAAGATAAAAGTTGTATGGCATAAAGTATGGTGTCTCTCTATAGGAGGCTGACAGTATTTTATTCCTTGATGAGACACTGGTGAGGGCAGTGAGTATCTCCATTTGTTGAGGAATATGAAGGTCATCCTGGCGTGGATTAGCCGCTGGAAGAATCCAACAATCCCCATTGGCTCTGACATCTCAGCCACTCTCTCTAGTGTGTCCCTTGACCTGGCCAAAATAACAAATACATCTGTCTTGAAGAAAGAGCAACCCGTGTGCTCCTTGGAGGCCAGGATGATGAGATGCTTTTTCACATGCTTTGGGTATGTCGTCAGGATGCGCCAGTTCTTTGGAAAAGGCATCATAGTAGCAAGATAGAGAGCCGGCAAGAAAGAGGTAAGCCTTCACTAGATGGACTGATAGAGTAAAATGGGCTTGAACACGATGCAGATTGTGAGGATAGCACCTATGGCAAGGTTTTCATCTGTTGTTCGTAGGGTTGCTACGAGTAGTAGTCTGCTTGATGACATCTAACTACAACAACAACAACAACAAGGTTAATGATAGTACAGTAATAGACCCACACAAATATAATCAGCTTTTTTTTTTTAATACAAAATGACACAGGAGTAGATGAAAGAACAGCCATTTCAACAAAAGTGCTGAAAGAGTTGGACATCCACACACATGAAAATAAGTCTAAGCACAGACTTCACATCTTTCACAGGCATAAGCTCTAAATGGTTCACTGACTGAAACATGAGATGAATGGCATTATACACATTATAGAAGGTTAAAGACGAGAAAATCCAGGTGTGATTGATGCATTGTGATACAACATCAAAAACAAAATCCAGAAGAGAAAACATAGATAACGTGTACTTCATTGACATTCAAAACTTCTACTCAGCATACCATGTTTATTACAGCTTTATACACAATAACAAAGAGATGGAAGTAGTCCAAGTGTCAATCAACAAACAAATGAACAAAGAAACTGTGAGACATCCACCAATGCAATATTATGTAGCACTGAAAAACTCATGAAAAAATCAACTCATGAAACACTACACAACATGTACCTGGAGGATATTATGCTGAGTGAAAGAAGTCAGTCACAAAAGGACAAATACTGTATAACACCACTGTTATAAAAAAGGAATGTTTATGGGGAAGAAGGGTGACAGGGGAGCAGGAAAAGAATGGATAGATAATTTCTATATTGGACTGGGTCAAACAAAGGTCAATCTGAAATGAATAAATGTTTAGGTTTTATGTGTATTGCAATTAACAACAATCTGGAACATGATATATACACTGTAGATTGAATGGGGACAGGGAAGAGAAAAGCGTAAAATTAGCAAACAGAAGGTGGGTCAAGGGAATAACAATATACAATCAGGGTTTGCTTAGACATTGCCATAAGTTAATTGCATCAGTCAATGATAATTTGGGCCTCTGGGGGGGGGGAGCCCATATGTGATTAGTAAACGTTCACTCAAAGAACCGCCACCTTTCACTCAAATGCAGTAGATTTAAAAAACCCCAACAACATGTCTAGTCTACGAAAGACATTGTGAAAAGAATGAAAAAACAAATCATAAACTAGTCTAAAATCTTGGTATAACATGCAACTGGGCAGAGAAAGACTTAAATTCAAGATATAAAAAGAACATTCAAAACTCAACACTAAGGAAGCAAATGTTCCAGCTAAAAGATGAGGAGAATACCAGAGCAGACATCTCACTAAAAATACTATCAAAAAGTGCACACTTACTGCTGCTGCTGAGAACTCTGGTGGTCTAGTGGGAAGAAGCTATGCCACAGTCCCAAAGGCACATGGTTCAAATTCACTAGCTGCTCTGTAGGAGATGGATGGATAATCTCCTTCCATGCTATTCATGCCTCTGAAAATCTATAGAAGCATCAGTTATCGGTCAGTTCTGACTCAAAGGCATACAACAATAACAACAACAATGCCCTTTCCCAGGAAATAGCCACTGCTGCTGATATGGCCAAAGTATGTGAGACTAAGACTCACTCACAGTCCTCATGTCTGGATGGATGGCGCTGAACATGGCATTCTGGCTACGTTTCTTCCAGTATAGATTTGTTTGTTCTTTTGACTGTCCATTTAAAATACCAAATGAACTTCTAACATCATGGTAGGTTAGGAAATAGCATTGGCTATATCCACTTTTGAAATAATGGACCCTTGGAAAACCCATGAATAGTAGATTCATATAAATGATTTGAGAAATGAATGGTTTGGTTGTGAGTTGGTGCCACTGAGTTAATTCCGTCTCAATGACCCCATGTACAACATAAGGGAACTGGCTGATCCATAACGAGCCACCCTCATCGTCACTTCTGTGTTTGAACCTGTTGTTGAAGCCAATCCAACTTGTTAGAAGTCTTCCCCTTTAAGTATTTTTACCAAATATGATTCATCGTTCTCCAAAGACTGATCTTTTTTGCTAAAATGTCAAATGCATATGAGAGAAAGTCTGCATCGCCAGGGGTTTTTCAGAGGCTGTAAATAGCATGGGAGGAGATTGCCTATCCTTCCTTCTCTTGTGAAGCAGCTGGTAGATTAGAAATTTGTGCTCTCGGGATTGCAGCACATCTTTTTTTTTTTTTTTTTTGTGAGTCTCACTTATTTTATTAGTTTTTTTTTTTGAAATTTAGTTTGTTT
>NW_006400244.1:287423-288088 GCF_000299155.1 Elephantulus edwardii | reverse complement strand
CTAAGACTTCCAATACAATATTGAATAAGAGAGGAGATAATGGGAGATAATCCTTGCCTAGTTCCTGTTCTTAAAGGGAAGCAGCACACCTTCTTACTACTAGGTCCCTAGAGCGCCTCCCTTCTTCCTAGCTGATAAAAATAAGTTATTCTGGAATTGCAAATCAAAACAATGATCTACCACTACACGACTATTATGATGGCTAAAACGCATAACACTAAAACCATCAAATGCTGGTGAGGATTTGTAGCAACAGAAACCTTTATTTATTGACCAAAGAACAAGTAAGTTAGTCTTGGAGGCAAGGATGGGGCAACTTCTTCTCACAGACTTTGGGCATTTTTTTCATAAGAGGCCAGTCCTTGGAAAAATAGAATACTGGAAAAATGGAGGGTCTGAGAAAGAGGAAGACCCTTAATAGGATAGATTGACATGTGACTGTAACCATTGGATTGAACACACTGGAGATCAGGAAGTTGGTACAGGATGGGGCAAGGTACATATCAGTTCAGAGGATTGCAAGAAGTAGGGCTAGATATCCACTTTTGAAATAACAGGCCTTTGCAAAACCCCATGAATAGAAAATCTGGAAGGGACAAATATTACATGATGCCACTGTTGTAAAATGGGACTGTCCTTGGGGTTGGGGAGAGACTGAGTAAGAT
>NW_006400244.1:282249-286793 GCF_000299155.1 Elephantulus edwardii | reverse complement strand
TGCAACAATGAATGAATGGAAACCCAAAATCTCTGTAAATGTTTATGAAAATTAATAAAATATAATTATAGAAAAGAAAAAAAAAAGAAAATCTGGAAGTGTGGAATTTAGGTACAAATAATGCATCATACTCACACAGCTAGAGATGTATGTTGTTGCTGTGTATCGTCAAATTGGAACTGACCCATCACTGACCCTCCAGTGGATTTCCAGGGGTAGTTAATCACACAAGAGGAGATTGTCCACCTTTCCCACAGAATAGCTGGTGGATTTGAACAAGGTGGCTTTGAGATTGCAGAAGAGTTTCTTACCACTAGGCCATCGGTGCTCCCTGAAAAAGATGAATGGGAACTCACAACTCCTCCTCACCAATTCTTGCATAAACATTTTGTTATTGTTTGGTGTTGTTGAGTCAAATACAATGCATAGGGACAATACAAAAAAAAGATCAGAAACATGTCCTATCCTATGACATCATCATCTAGGACTCATTTGAGCCCATATTGGAGTCATTGAATTAATTAATTTTGTTAAGGGGCTTTCTCACTTTTGCTGTCTCTCTACCTTTCCAAGCATGATGTCTCTCTCCAAGGAATAGCCTCTCCTAACAACATGTTCAAATTATGTGAGATGAAGTGTCATCATCCTTGCCTGTAAGGAGCACTGTGGCTGCAGTTTCTCCAAGACATACATGCTTGTTCTCTTAGCAGTACACGGGGCACTTAGCACTCTTTTTCAACTGTACAACTCAAAGGCATAAATTCTTCTGCCATCTTTATTCATTACCCAGCTCTCTGATGCATAGCAAATGATTGAAAAGACCATGGGCCTGAATCTGGAGCATTTTGGTCCTCAAATTAACATCATTGATCCTCAGTAATTTGGAGAGGTCCCTGACAGCTGACTTGCCTAATGCAGTCTCCTGATGTCCAAATTGCTGGTTACCAAAGGTGTCGATTGTGGATTTGTAAATCTAAAGTTACACTAATAATAAAGTAATAATAACTTGGTAAATTATTTAATAAATAATAATTTTTTAAATTATAGTAATAATAATTTAATCCCTATGGGGGCTGGGAAAGGGGAGTCACCTCTGTGATTTGGATTGTTTAATGTACATACTGTTCTTTGAGGCCATACGCCACTACCCAGACCCCGTGTGACCTGGCCAGGACTCCAGTCTCCAAGTTCACTAGGATGGTTTCCACCAAAAACAATCACACCAAGCCCTGGGATTGTGCACTTTCTCTCTTACTTCATGTTACCAACATCTCCTCTTTGAATTGTGTCAACACCCCCAGGCTCAAGCCTTAAACCTGCCCGTCACTCTACAAACAAACTTAAAGTAGTACCATAGAGAATTTAAGGTGGTGATTCCATCCCATATTGAGTTGACTTGGCCTAAAATACTGATATAAACAGAGGCCGCTGGTGGCCTAGTGGTAAGGAGCTGCACTGCCAACCCAAAGGCATGTGGGTTGAATCCACCAACTGCTCCATGGGAAAAATAAGCAAAGATTTCCTGTGGAATTTACTGCCTCTGAAAAACCACTAGAGGGTCAACTATGGGTCAGTTCTGCCTGGATAGGACATAACAACAGCAGAGGATGGGTTGGACATCAACATCCAAACAACAGAGAAAGTGTGTGCATCAGCTTTGCCCCCATTTAGTCCCAAATATTGACTTTTTGTACCAAATCTGACACAATGTTCAGTGGGCTTCATACGTGGGAAGGGAAAGGTGTTTATGTTTGGAAAATGCTGAGCAGCATGGTGTTAGTTCTCTATGAACTATAATAACAATAGTTTCTCAACAGCAAGACTTTTGTTTTGAGATTTTAAAAGAAGAATGTACTTGTGAAATCATCCAATTATTCCTAATCTCACTTGATAGGAGAGCTACCGGCTGCTCCCCAGGAAGTACTGTCCACAGAGACACCTGAGAGAATCCAGGGGGTCAAGCTTGGGGATCTGAGTCTGGTCTCAGCTCAGGGCCCTTCTCCCCATCGCTGTCCCCAGTCTCTTCACTTTTCCCCATTGGGACCCTCGGATTCTTCCTCCTACAGATGGCCGCTCCCTCGGTCCCTCTTCTTCCTGAGTGGACAGAGATGTCAGTCGCAGGGCATCTCTGCTGTGGGATTTTCACCAGAGCTCACTCGCTCTCTTGCATGTTGGTGGTGAGTGTTTCCACAATGTCACCCTCCTGCCCTCAGAGCATTGACCCCCTTCTCCTAGAGAGTTCCCCTAGTATTAATGCACACTGAACAAGTCAGATGATAAACATGAATTCTTTATTGAGAAGTGGACACAGGGAGGGTGAGGGGTCACCCAAGTGTGAGCTGGCACCAGGCAGGGGTTCAAGGAGACAGTGGAGCGATGGGAAGAGGGGGTGTGGATGGGACAGCCCTTCTCTCCTGAGTCTGTGCTGTCCCGACCCCCTGGCTGGGGGAGCTCAGGGCCCAGCACACTCTGCGGGGACCACTGTCTGCTCTGTGGTGGTCCCATCGTGGGTGGCCTGGCAGGTGTACTTGCTATGGGTCTTCCACCGAGCAGAGGTCAAGGTCAGGTAGCTGCTGAGTGCGTACTTCCTGTTGCTCTGTTTGGTGGACTCAGTGGTCTGCACGCCCTGGGTGATGGTTTTCCCATCTTCCTTCCAGGTCACGGTGACGTCATCGGGGTAGTAGTTAGTGATGAGACATACCATTGTGGCCTTTTCAGTTCGGAGCTCCTCAGGGGATGGTGGGTACAGAGAGACGGTGGGCGTGGTCTTGGGCTGACTGGGGTCTGGTGAACAGAGGGGGTGGTGTGAGGTGCCAGTGACTCTGAGGGGGCGGTTTGGCAGCACCCTGTCCTACCTTCTGTCCTCCTGTCTCAGCTTGAGTGCCCCCAAGAGAGCTGTGTGACCCTTCCTGCTGTTCTTCTTCCTCTTGGAGGAAAAGCCGACCTACACTCCTTTCAAGTCCTGCTTTCCCTGTGACCCAAGAAGCCACTCTGTGGTGGCCTCGGCTTCCCTGGTGACCAGTGGGTGTGAACCTGGGATCCTAGTTTTGAATCTGACCACCTTCCTGTGCCCTTAGTCCTAGTTTCACATGTTGCAAAGTTCAACACTATTTCCTTGAAAATCAGGTGTTCCCATTACTACTTTCTTGGGGTGTCCTCTCTATGGTCTTGTAAGATGAGGTTGTCCTGGGTAAGTGAGCCACTGTGAGAGTGTATTCAGAATCCCTCAGCATCTATGTGATGCTGGGTGGGGGAGACTATCACCCCCTGGTCTGTTTCTGTGTCTGTGCTATTTGGGTGACCCATATAGCAATCTACTCAATCCTTATCACAGGAATTGAGTGGGGGTCTTCATGGCAGAAGCCCCCACGGCAAAACTAAGTCTCCTCCCCTCCCTGTCTCTACAGTAGTCAGTCAGACTGTAGTTCCTTCATGGGGATCTATGCTTTGGGGTGACTCACCCACATATTAGGGCCCATCTGCCCTGAACCCCATCAGAAACCTCTGACCTCTCTGATTGACCCAGCAGCCATTATGTTACTAGAGAAACTTCACTCTGCGTCCCTGAGTTTGCCCCAAGGCAGGGCACCATCTCACTGGTGGGAAACTGCCCAGAGTTGCTCTGAACAGATCAGACTGTGCTCTGAAAAACCAGCAAGTTTAGTCCAGCCCTGCAGCTTTCTGATCCTCACACTGGGGGTGATGGTGTCCCACCACCTCACATGGCCTCACCCTCTCTGTGGCTCTGTGTTTCCATGGCCCCAGGGATTTCAACCTAGAATGAACTGATACCTTCTCTTTACCCTGTTGTTATGTCTCCTCAGGCTGTTGTCCCCTGGGCCCTGTGCTGGATTCACAGCCTCTTCTTGATTCCTTAGTTTTGCACATCTCCCCAGGCCCAGTGGGATCCAGACTCAGAGCCTCCCTGACTCTAAAGACCCACCATCCCTGTGTCAGGACAGCCTTAACCCCTCCTGAGATCTGCTTTATAATTGGGACAGGAATATCTGTCGTGGGGCTGAGCTTAGGGCCAGACCCCCATGCCTGGTGGGTCAGCACTCAGCTGTCAGACTCTAAAAGAGATGGCTCTCTGTAGATGTCTGTGTTACAGGAAACCCTGGGAGAAATCCCTCTTCCAAGTTAACAAGATGAGCACAGTAAAATTAGCAAGGGCAGTGGATAAGAGGATCCCACTAGATAGAAGAGAGTTTCTCGAGACAGGAGAGGCTGGGAGGGTTTGGGAAAGACTGGGAAAGCCACTTACCAGTGACAGTGAGCTTGGTCCCGCTGCCGAAGATATACCACGGTGACTGAGGCTCAGACCAAAACCTATGGGGCCAGCACCTGGCACTTGCCTTTGGGGCTCTGGGCTAGAGCCAGAACCTGCTGGGTGTGACTGATACGGGCCATAGACAGGGGCATTAGGGTGCAGGCAGCTGCTCGCCAGCTACAGAGATGGGGCAAATCTTGCCCTGCCCCCTCTCTGACAAAAATGCTCTGTGTCTCCATTACACAGAGAGCTCTTGTGGTATGCTGGTAAGAAG
>NW_006400244.1:275020-282149 GCF_000299155.1 Elephantulus edwardii | reverse complement strand
GGTGAAGTCTCTTTACACTCTTGATATGTCTCCTCAGGGTGTGTCCCCCTGAGCCCTGAGCTGGATGCAGTCTCTTCTGGATCCCTGGATTTTGCACATCTACCAGGCCCCAGTGAGATCCACACCTAGAGCCTCCCTGACTCTAAAACCTCCACTCCTGGATCAGAACAACCATCACCCTTGCCTGAGGTCTGTTCTGAAAGTGGGACTAGAAGCCCTGCTCTGTGGCTGAGTTCCGGCCCAGACCCCCATGCCTAGTGGGTCAGCACCCAGCTGTCAGACTCTAAAAGAGATGGCCCTCTGTAGGTGTCCGTGTTACTGGAAACGCTGGAAGAAATCCCTCTTCCAAATTAACATGAGTATACTAAAGTTAACAAGGGCAGTGGATGAGCAGATCCCACTAGATAGAAGAGAGTCTCTGGAGACAGAAGAGGCTGGGAGAATTTGGGAAAGGCTGGGAAAACCACTTACCGATGACAGTGACCTTGGTCCTGCTGCCGAAGATATACCACGGTGACTGAGGCTCAGACAAAAATCTATGGGGCCTGCACCTGGCACTTGCCTTTGGGACTATGGGACAGAGCTTGAATCTGCTGGGCCATAGAGAGGAGCACTGGGGTGCAGGCAGCTGCTGGCCAGCCACAGAGATGGGGCAAATCTTGCCCTGCCTCCTCTCTGATGCCGTCAGCATTGCTCTTTTGTCTCCATTACATAGAGAGCTCTTTTGGTAAGCTGGTAAGAAGTGGCCCTAAGGGGAGCTCTGGTGGCCTAGTGGCAAGAAGCTGCACTGCAATACCAGAGGCACACGGTTCAAATCCATCAGATGCTCTGCCGGGAAAAGGAGGGACAATCTCCTCCTGTACTAGTCAGATCTGATTTGACAGTACACTAACATACACACAAAATAATAAAATAATAATAAAAAAATTTAAAAAAAAAGAAGTGGCCCTATAAACCTTAAGGGACAAGGTTTGAATCCACCTACGGCTCTATGGGAGGAAGATGGGCAGTCTCTTTCCTGTGTGATTTATTACCTCTGAAAACCCAATGGAGTTTCATCTGTAAGTTCATATTTGTTGTTTGTCTTTGAGTTGAGTCCGACTCATAGTATCTTTATTAATACCAGATCTGAGGCCTGTCCTCACCTGTGCCATTCCCATCATCTCTGAGATACTTGATACCATTGCTGCAGTCATTGTGTCAGTATATCTCATAACACCATCCCTACCATCACATATTTAGAGTGAATTAGGTTCTCCACGGTTAGCCAGGTCCTTGATTAGCTCTCTGAGGCAATGGTGCTTTTTGTTGTTTATGCCATGTGGTTTTATGGAGTTGTCTTTCAACAAGTTTCCATAGTACAACCATGTCAACTTCTTTCCTGGCTACTAGGGCACCAAGTTGTTCCTGACTTAATGGGGTCTTATGTGGACACCCCTCTCCTATTGTGCCCATCCATCAAGATTCAAGTCTGTTCCATCTCCTTCATGAAGCTTTCTCTGATCTCTTAGATCACTATCTTTCTTTACTTCCTTCCATTAATTGGGCACATTTATCTACTCATCTATCCACCTCTTCATTTATCTTCCTATGCATCTACTCATACATCCGTCTGTCTTACTATCCATCCATCATTCATCCACCTGCCAGTCCATCTATAGATCCTTTGGTGTTTCCAGCCATCCATCCTTTCATGTATACACCCATTCATCTACCCAGCCATTCATCTATGCCAGGCGGTGCTTCAGACCAGAACACAGTGAGTCCTGACCCCGACTCTTCCTTCCACCTTTCCATGTAACTTTTCAAATCAAAGTCACCAAAGGCCACATCATGGCCAAGTGACACTGTGATTGGCCACACATCTCAGAGATTCCCTCCCACCTTTTGTGTTTAAGATTCTACACTCAGATATTTTGTCCCTTGGTGTTCCCTTCTCTTATTTTGTGTTGGCTCAAAAAATACCAAAATGCCTGGTCACCCTTTCTCATGCTTTTTGTTTCTCCCTGCATCTGACACCAGGGAAGTATCCAAGGAGGCCTGGGTTTCTACTTCCAGATCTACCGTTTCACCTAGGCTCCAAGTTGACGCATTTCTTCAAGAATATCTTATGGTAAGCCAGTATAAAATAATAATAATAATAATGAAATATATACCGACAAATGAAATCCAACAGACTCAAACCAAATTGATCACAATTCCCTGTAAACATGCACACTGACATCCCACCACACCTGTCACAGTGTCTTCACTTCAGAAGTTGTTTCTCCAGTTATACAGTCATCCTGGAAAATTAAGTCATCCACGAGCCACTCTCTGAATTCTAGACGTTCTACAATAGCACAAGACGAGCAGGGATATTACAATATACACACTGAAATGACTTATAATGGGTTCACGATTACAAGAATGCTTGCCTTGGTCAACGAGATTTGAACTCCCAGTGTAGTTAGTGAGCTATACCATGAAAAAATTATAGAGATGATGCCAGACTTGACAGTACTTTGCTGCAGTTTAGAAAGGTGAATCTGGTAGAATTGCCATGAATTGGAGCCGACTCTATAGTTACCGAAAATGGTAACAGTAGCAGCAGCAGCAACAGCAGCAGCAGCAGCAGCAGCAGCAGCAGCAGCAGCAGCAGCAGCAGCAATACTCACAGTGATGGTTTCACTGTAGACCTTCCGTGTGGAAGATCTAGGTTCCATATCCAGGTAGGGCATTTTGTGAGCCACCCAACAACTGTCTATCACCAGAGGACTGTTATTTGCTATGATTCCAAACCATTTTGGTGAAGCTTTTAGACTAAGGCAGACTAGAGTAGGAAAAGAAGGACTCTCAATCTACTAAGAATGATCACAGATAACAGTACTTATGATATACACACAGAATGTGTGAAACAAAAATAACATGAAACTAATATGAATGAAACGTATATTTAAAGAAAGCAAACATTCAGTTCTTCATCACTAAAAAATGTAAAGAAAATTCCTTAGTGTAACTCAGATGATCTTTTAGAAACTTACCATAATCTGTACATTTACAAGTCAGAAACGAGGTAGGAGTATCCACTCTCATATCTATTGTTTAACATATCCTGGATATTCTTGTTGGTGAAAACAAGGAAGTTACACTTGTTGTTATGTGCCGTTGGGTTGCTTGCGACTCATAGCTACCCTAGGTACAATAGCCCTAAACTCTGCTCTGTCCTGTGCCAATCGCACTGTCTCTGATACACCCATCCCAATTTCCCCAGTCACTGAATCAATCCACCTCATAGAGGGTCTTCCCCTCCTGCGCTGTCCCTCCACCCTCCCAAGCATGGTGTCCCTCTCCAAGGACCTCTCCCTGCTTGCAACATGTCCAAAGTATGTCAGACGAAGACCCAGAATCCTTGCCTCCAAAGAGCAGCCTGGTTTAACCCTCTCCAAGATGAATCTGTGTGTTTTCCTAGCAGTCCATTGTAACCTCAATACTCTTCTCCAGCACCACAGCTCAAAGGCATCAATTCTCCTTCTATCCTCCTTAGTCATTGTCCAACTCTCTGATGCATAAGAAGTAATCACAAAGACCATGGCCTATATCAGATGCACCTTAGTCTCCAGAGAGACACCATTGCTCCTCAGTACTTTGGAGAAGTTCCTTACAGCAGACTTTCCCATCACAATACATCTTTTAATTTCCTGGCTACAGGTGCCAAGAGTGTTGACTGTGGAGCCAAGCAAACTAAAGCTGTGAACAATCTCAGTCTCTTCACCATCCATCCTGATGCTGCCAATTGGTTACAGAAGAAAGAAAAAAAAATACAGGTATAAGTATTGGAAACAGAGAAGGAAAATTCTTCTTTTTAGATCTTGCAATAGTGTATCTAAGACACTTCAAGTGAGTGAGGTGAAAGCTGTAAAAACTAGAAGTTAAATTGCAAAAGTTGTGGGGACCCAGACCAACATATAAAATGCAATAGATTTCTCTTCTGCCTATAAAAATTCAACAGTTTTCTCTTCCATATGTAAAATTCTTCAAGATTTTCTTCTACACTAGGACTAAACATGTGGACTGTGAAATGAGAAAAATTCACAGTGTCAGTGAAAGAATGTTAAAAATTCTAGGCATTCTCTCAAAGTTGTTATGAAGGTTCCAGAAGACCCTAGAAAACAATCAAATTACTGTAAGTGAGGGGAGTTGTCATGGCTTAGTGGTAAGAACACAATCAGTCCACTTCGTATCAGCAGTGAGGATATCAGGAGAAGTATTATTCAACTGATATTCGACAAGGAAATCAAAGCTGTCAAAAGGGGAAATGATAACCTCTTCAAAAAATGGTGCTTTCAAAACTCCACTTCCACCTGCAGAAAGCTAAAACAGGATGTCCATCTCACACCATACACAAAAATCAATCAAGGTGGATCAGAGACACGTAAAGGCCAAAACCATAACGTTCTTAAGAGACAAACTGGGATCAAGTTTAGAAACGCTAGTCCAAGGTATGATGAGACTGCCAAATACAACCAGAAATGCACAATCTAAAGAGGATAAAATTGATGCATGGGATCCTCTAAAGATTAAATCTCTATGCACTTCAAAACCTTTTTCCAACATGGTGAAAAGAAAACCTACAGACTGGGACAAACATTTGGTAATGCCACCTCAGACAAGAATCTTATGACAAAAGTTTACAGAATATTCCTGGGCCTCCACAAGAAAAAGACTGATAATCCAATTACAAAATGGGCAAAAGATAATGGAAACAATTACACAGAGGAAGATATTCGAATGACAAACAGACACATTAAGAAATGCTCCAAATCACTGGCAATAAGACAGGAGCAAATCAAAACCACAATGAGATACCACCAGACTCCAGTCAGAGTGGCAAAGTTTAACAGGGCAGCAAGTAATAGATGTTGGAGAGGATGTGGTGAGAAAGAAATTCTTATCCATTGTTGGTGGGATTGTAAAATGGTGCAACCATTCTGGAAGGCAGTTTGGTGCTTCTTCAAAGAACTGAACATAGAAATTCCATATGACCCACCTATTCCAATATGGAGAATATACCATGAGAATATGAGAACTGAGGCAAAACCAGAAATTTGTACACCAATGTCCATAGCAGCATTATTCACCATCGCAACAACATGGAAACAGCCCCAATGTTCAACCACAAGTGAATGGATTGAGAAATTATGGTACATTCACATAATGGAATATTATGCAGCACACAGGAGCAATAACTTTTTAAATTATTTCCTAACTTGGGAAGGACTGAAGAATATTATCCTGAGTGAACTAACTCAGTCCCATAAGGATAAGTATTGTTAAAACCGTTATTTTACAAAGATTATAATGATCCAGGAGAGTTGGGAGAGGCTGGAAACAGAGGGATGTGGATGTGGAGCAGGAAGGGGGGATTAATAATATGGCTGTATAATTTGATGGGTGAGAGGATGAGGGAAATGGAAAGAATTTGTTGAAATTTGTATTTGAATTTTGTAAAGCTTAAAAAAAAAGTACTAAAAAGAAAAAGGTTGTAGTGAGGAACTTCTCCAAACTATTTAAGGACAAGGATGTGGTAAGGTTAGCCTGATTCAGGACATGATCTTTTCAGTCACTTGCTATGCATTTGAGAGCTGGACAATGACTAAAGGTGACAGAAGCAGCATTGATTTCTTTGAATTGCGGTGTTGAAGAAGAGTACTGAATATCCCATGGACTGCCAAAGAACAAATGGATATGTCACAGGGAAAGGGCAGCTAGAGTGCTCCTTGGAGGCAAAGATAGATGATGAAGCTTTATCTCACATAGTTTGAGCATGTTGCTAAGAGAGGTTTGGAGAAGGGCCATCAGGCTCAAGAGGTGGCAGGACAGCAAAGTAGAGTAAGGCATTCAACCAGAAATATTCACACAGTGATTTTACTTATTGCTCCAGTTGTAAGCATTTTTGTTTTCTTTAGAGTGTGGCTGAACTCTTTACATGTCATCATTAGTTACTTCAAGTGTTTGTTGTCAACAAGCAAAGTTGTGTTGATTGTATCAAAGAAAATGAATGAGTTATCTCAGCCTATGTATTAAATAAATATGATGAAAGGGTAAAACTGTGGCACTCATCTTTCCTGATTTTAATCCTCTTGTTCTGTTCAAACAATTGCTTCTTGGTCTATGGAAACAGTTGAATGTTCTGGAATTCTCATTCTTTGTGTTGCTAATAATTGGTGGTACCAGATTAACATCTTTGTATAGACAAGGCTATAAAATACTCAAACCACCATATATCGTACTTAGTTCAAACTTTCATTATGTTCCAGAGGTTGTAAATCTTAAAGAGAGGAGACTGTCTATCTCCTGAGGAGTCTGGTGGATTTGAACCCCTAGAGATAGGCAGCCTTTTGAAGAGTAGCTCAACATACTCCAGACTTTGCCACCCGAGGTCCATGAGAAGTTATTAAAACAATCCATGGCCTTGTAGTCAGAGCTGACTTACAGCTCACTTGCCATGGGTTTTCAGAGGCAGTAAATCTCATGGGAGGTCATTGCCCATCCTCCCATGGAGCAGCTGGGGGCTTAGAGACTGTGCCTTCAGGATTGCTGTGAGGTTCTCACCACTAGGCCACCATGCTCCTACCTTCCGTTGAGCTAATAAAACAAAGTTATTCTGTAATTACAAATGCAAATGACAAAGATATACCAGAACACAACTATTACGGTGACTACAACGCATAACACCGAGAACATAAGATTCTAGTGAGGATTTGTAGCAATGGAAATGCTGATTAAATGCCCAAAGTACAAAGAAATTAATCTCGGTGATATGCATGGTGCAACATCTTCTCACAGAGCCTGGATAATTTTTCATAAGAAGCTAGTCCTTGGAAAAAGACAGAACACTGAAAAAGGTGCAGGGCCAGAGAAGGAGGTAGACCCTTAAGAAGATAGGTCCAAGCATGGTACTGGTACAATGACAGACACATAGATCAATGGAATAGAATTGAGAACCCGGAAAACAGCCCATCTATTTACGGTCAACTGATTTTTGACAAAGAGATGAAATCAGTTAGGTGGGGAAATGACAGCCTTTTTAACAAATGGTGTTGGCAAAATTGGAAAACTATCTGCAGAAGAATTAAACAAGATCCCC
>NW_006400244.1:273462-273964 GCF_000299155.1 Elephantulus edwardii | reverse complement strand
CAATGAGGGTTGCAGAGTGGATTATATTTGGGGGTAGGGGGTGGGGTTTGGGGAGGTGCCAGGGGATTGTGTACCAATGAGGGAGTTTTTCTTTTGCTTTTCAAGGAGAGGAGCAAAGGAGGGGGAGGCGGGAGGGGTTTGTGCGGGGAGAAGGGTGCAACAATGAATGAATGGAATTCCAGAATCTCTGTAGATGTTCATTGAAATGAAAAACAAACAACCTAAATTAAAAAAAAGAAGAAGATAGGTCCAATTAATGCATCTTACTCACATGCAAGGGGATGTATGGCAACTCAATGATGGCCTATAATACGGGTTTAAACACTTCTATACTGCAGGACTTGTGGTTTTTAACTCTCTGAGATTTGGAAAGAAGACTGTACGTGTGAAATCCTCCAGTTATTCCTAATCTCAGCTGACAGGAGAGCTACAGGCTGCTCCCCAGGAAGTGCTGTCCACTGAGACACCTGAGAGAATCCAGGGGGTCAAGCCTTGGGGATCT
>NW_006400244.1:261008-266162 GCF_000299155.1 Elephantulus edwardii | reverse complement strand
TGGTGAGTGTTTCCTCAAAGTCACCCTCCCGCCCCCAGTGCAGGGACCCCATTCTCCTAGAGAGGTCCCCAAAACAAATGCGCATTGAACAGGTCAGATGATAAACGTCAGATCTTTATTGAGAAGTGGACACAGGGAGGGTGAGGTGCCAAACAAGTGTGGGCTGGCACCAGGCAGGGGTTCAAGGAGACAGTGGAGCGATGGGAAGGGGGTGTGTGGATGGAACAGCCCTTCTCTCCTGAGTCCGTGTTGTCCCGACCCCCCGGCTGGGGGAGCTCAGGGCCCAGCACACTCTGCGGGGACCACTGTCTGCTCTGTGGTGGTCCCATCGTGGGTGGCCTGGCAGGTGTACTTGCCATGGGACTTCCACTGAGCATGGGTCAAGGTCAGGTAGCTGCTGAGTGCATACTTCCTGTTGCTCTGTTTTGTGGACTCAGTGGTCTGCGCGCCCTGGGTGACGGTTTTCCCATCTTCCTTCCAGGTTACGGTGACGCCATCGGGGTAGTAGTCAGTGATGAGACATACCATTGTGGCCTTTTCAGCTCGGAGCTACTCAGGGGATGGTGGGTACAGAGAGACGGTGGGCGTGGTCTTGGGCTAACTGGGGTCTGGTGAACAGAGGGGGTGGTGAGAGGTACCAGTGACTCTGGGGGGTTGGCAGCACCCTATCCTACTTCCTGTCCTCCTGTCTCAGCTTGAGTGCCCCCAAGGGAGCTGTGTGTCCCTTCCTGCTGTTCTCCTTCCTCTTGGAGGAAGAGCCGACGGACACTTCTTTCAAGTCCTGCTTTCCCAGGGACCTGACAAGCCACTCTGTGGTGGCCTTGGCTTCCCTGGTGACCAGTGGGTGTGAACCTAGGGTCCTCGTTTTGAATCTGACCACCTTCCTGTGTCCTTAGTGCTAGTTTCACACGTTGCAAAGTTCAACACTATTTCCTTGAAATTCAGGTGTTCCCATTACTACCTTGTTGGGGTGTCCTCTCTATGGTCTTGTAAGATGAGGTTGTCCCGGGTAAGTGAGGCATTGTGATATGTAATCAGAATCTGCCAGCATATGTGTAAGGCCGACTATCACCCCCTTTTTTGTGTCTGTGTCTGTGCTAAATGGGTGACCCATTTAGGAATCACAGAGATTGAGTAGGGGTCTTCATGGCAGAAGCCCCCGTGGCAAATCTGAATCTCCTCCCCTCCCTTTCTCCACACTAGTCTGTCAGACTGCAGGACCTTCATGGGAATTAATGCTTGGGGGTGACTCACCCACAAATAGGGCCCATAAGCCCTGCATCCCATCAGAAACCTCTGACCTCTGTGAATTACCCTGTAGACATTGTGTTACTAGAGAAGCTCCCCACTGCTTCCCGCAGTTTGCCCCAAGTCAGGGCACCATCGCACAGCTGGGGAACTGCTCAGAGTTGCTCTCGAACACATCAGACTGTGACGTGAGGGACCAGCAAGTTTAGTCCAGCCCTGCTGCTTTCTGATTCTCACACTGGGGGTGACGGTTTCCCACCATCTCACATTGTCTCATGCTCTCTGTCGCTCCCTGTTTCCATAGCCCCAGGGACTTTCAACCTAGCATGAACTGATACCCTCTCTTTACACTGTTTTTTGTGTCTTCAGGCTGTTTTACCCTGAGCCCTGAGCTGGATTTAGAGCCTCTTCTAGATCCCTGGGTTTTGCCCATCTCCCATGCCCCAATGAGATCCAGACCTAGAGCCTCCCTGACTTTAAAGCCCCCATTCCTGTGTCAGAACAAACTTCAGCTCCTCTTGAGGTCTGCTCTGGAAGTGGGACAGGAAGACCTGTCCTGAGGCTGAGTTCAGGACCAGATCCCCATGCCTGGTGGGTCAGCACCCAGCTGTCAGACTCTAAGGTGTCTGTGTTACTGGGAACCCTGGGAGAAATCCCTCTTCCAAGTTAACAAGATGAGCATACTAAAGTTAGCAAGGGCAGTGGATAAAAGGACCCCACTAGATAGAAGAGAGTTTCTAGAGACAGGAGAGGCTGGGAGGGTTTGGGAAAGGCTGGGAAAGCCACTTACCAGTGACAGTGAGACTGGTCCCGCCGCCGAAGATATACCACGGTGACTGAGGCTCAGACCAAAACCTATGGGGCCAGCACCTGGCACTTGCCTTTGGGGCTCTGGGCTAGAGCCAGAACCTGCTGGGTGTGACAGATACGGGTCATTGACAGGGGCTTTAGGGTGTAGGCAGCTGCTCGCCAGCCACAGAGATGGGGCAAATCTTGCCCTGCCCCCTCTCTGACAAAATTACTCTTTGTCTCCATTACATAGAGAGCTCTGGTGGAATGGTGGTAAGAAGCGGCCCTGTGCACCTTAAGGGACAGAGTTCTAATCCACCTACTGTTCTGTGGGAGAAAGATGGGCAGTCTTTGTTTTGTGTGATTTACTGCCTCTGAAAACCCTACGGAGTGTCATCTATAAGTTCATAGTTGTTATTGGTTGTCTTTGAATCGAGTCCGACTCATAGTACCTCTGTGAATAACAGATCTGAGACCCATCCTCACCTGTGCCATCCCCATCATCTCCAAGATACTTGATACCATTGCTGCAGTCACTGTGTCAATCTATCTCATAACACCATCCCTACAATCACATATTTAGAATGAAATAGGTTTTCCAAAGTTAGGCAGATCATTGATTCGCTCTCTCAGGTAATGGTGTTTTGTTTTCTGT
The DNA here is from genome assembly GCF_000299155.1 of Elephantulus edwardii. Taxonomy (NCBI): domain Eukaryota; kingdom Metazoa; phylum Chordata; class Mammalia; order Macroscelidea; family Macroscelididae; genus Elephantulus; species Elephantulus edwardii. Next base: position 263,470 of record NW_006400244.1, on the reverse strand, counting down.
TGTTTGTGTTTGTTTTTTTATGGCCATGGGGTTTTATGGAGTCGTCTTTTCAACAAGCTTCCACAGTCCAACCATGTCAACTTCTTCCCTGGCTATGAGGGCAGCAGGTCGTTCCTGACTTAATGGGGTCTCATGTGGACATCCCTCTCCTGTTGTGTCTATCCATCAAGACTCAACTTTGTTCCATCTCCTTCATGAAGCTTTCTCTGATCTCTTAGAACACTATCTTTCTTTATGTCCTTCCATTCATTCTGTGCATTTCTCTAGTCATCTATCCACCTCTTCATCCATTTATCTTCCTACTCATACATCCATTGTCTGACTATCCATCCATCATTCTATCATGTACCAGTCCATCTATTGTTTCTTTGGTGTTTCCAGCCATCCATCTTTTGATGTACAAAGCCATCGAACTACTCATCCATCTATCTATGCCAGGCAGTGCTTAAGAAGCCAGAACACAATGAGTTCTGCCTCCTGACTCTTCCTTCCACCTTTCCTTGTAACTTTACAAATCAAAGTCACCAAAGACCCCTTCATGGTCAAGTGACACTGTGATTGGCCACACATCTCAGAGATTTCATCCCCCCCCCAACTTTAGTGTCTGAGATGCCACACTGAGACTCTTTGTCCCTTGGTGTTCCAATCTCATATCCTATGTTGATCTCAAAATTACTGAAAAGCCTGGTCAAACTTTCCTATGCTTTTTCTGTTCTCCTTGCACCTGACACTCGAGAAGTGTCCAAGGAGGCTTGGGACCCTACTTCCAGATCTGACTTTTCTGCTAGTCTCCAAGGTGACACATTTCTTAAAAAATATCTTTTGGTGAACAATATCAAATAACAATAACAATAAAGAAATATCCTACCGACCATTGAAATCCAACAGACTCAAATCTAATTCATCAAGATTCCCTGTAAACTTGCACACTGACATCCCGCCACTTCTGCCGCAGTGTCTTCACTTCAGATGTTTCTCCAATTATAGTGTCATCCTGGAAAGCTTCATCATCCATGAGCCACTCTCTGAATTCTAGACATTCTACCATAGTACAAGAAGAACAGGAGTATCATAATATACACTGAAATGACTTATACTGTGTTTACGATTACAAGAATGCTTGCCTTGGTCAATCTAATTTGAACTCCCAGTGTAATTAGTGAGCTATACCATGAAAAAAATTACAAATGTGATGCAGGACTTGACAATACCTTGCTGCAGTTTAGAAAGGCCAATCTAGTAGAATTGCCATGAATTGGAGCCGACTCTATAGCAACTGAAAATGGTAACAGTAGCAGCAGCAGCAGCAGCAGCAGCAGCAGCAGCAGCAGCAGCAGCAATACTCAAAGTGAGGTTCCACTGTAGACCTTTCTTGTGGAAGATCTATGTTCGATATCCAGGTAGTGCATTTTGTGAGCAACCCAACACCTGTCTACCATTGGAAGAGTGTTAATTTTTATGACACCAAGTCATTTTTATAAAGCTTATAGACTAAGGCAGGCTAGAGTAGGAAAAGCAGGTCTCTCAATCTACTAACAATGATCACAGATAACTGTACTTCAGATATGCACATAGAATGTGTGAAACAAAAGTTAACAAATAGTAATATAAATGACACATATATTTAAAGAAAGCAAACATTCAGTCCTTTCATCACTAGCAATGTAAAGAAAATCCCTTAATACAACTCAGATGATCTTTTAGAACTTAAAATAATCTATACATTTAAGAGTCAGAAACAAGGCAAGATCATCCACTCTCATGGCTATTACTCAACATATTCTTTTTGGTGAAAAGAAGTAAAGTTATAAAAGAGAAAAAAATAGAGGTATAAGTATTGGAAACACAGACAGGAAATTCTTTCTATGTCTTGCTATAGTCTAGCTAAGAAACTTCAAGAGAGTCAGGGGAAAGCTGTAAAAACTAGAATATATATTGCAAAAAGTCACCGGGAACAAAACTAATGTATAAAACTCAATAGATTTCTCTTCTGCCTATAAAATTCAACAGTTTCCCCTTCTACATGTAAAATTCGGCAGGTTTTTGTTCTACATCAGGAGTAAACCTGTAGACTCTGAAGTGAGAAGAATTCACAATCTCAGTGATAAAATGTTAAAAATTCTAGGCATTTTATCAAAGCTGTTACGAAGGTTGCAGAAGACCCTAGAAAACAATCAAATTACTGTAATGAGGGGAGTTCTCGTGGCCTAGTGGTAAGACCACAATCAGTACACTTGGTACCAGGAGTGAGTATATCAGAAGTATTAGTCAATTGATATTCGACAAGGAATTAGAGCTATCAAATGGGGAAATGATAATCTTTTCAACAAATGGTGCTGAAAAGACTGGACTTCCACCTGCAGAAAGCTGAAACAGCACCCACATCTCACACCATACACAAAAATCAACTCAAGATGGATCAGACAGAGATCTGGGAGTAAAGCCCCAAACCATAATTTTTT
>NW_006400244.1:256258-259228 GCF_000299155.1 Elephantulus edwardii | reverse complement strand
GAGATGTAAATCAAAACCACAATGCCGTACCATCTCACTCCAGTAAGAGTGGCAAAGTTTAACAGGACAGCAAGTAATGTTGGAGAGGATGTGGTGAGAAAGGAACTCTTATCAATTGTTGGTGGGATTATAAAATGATACAACCATTCTGGAAGGCAGTTTGGTGCTTCCTCAAAAAGCTGAACACAGAAATTCCATATGACCCATCTATTCCACTGTGTGGAATACACCCTGAGAATATGAGAACTGAGGCAAAAACTGAAATTTGTACATCAATGTTTATAGTAGCATTACTCACCATCGCAAGAACATGGAAACCGCAGAAATGTTTAACCACAAGTGAATGGATTGAGTAATTACGGTACATTCACATAATGCAGCACGCAGGAGCAATAATGTTGTAAATTATTTAGTAACTTAGGAGGAACTGGAGTGCATTATGCTGAGTGAACTAACTCAGTCACATGAAGATAAATATTGTATAAAACCGTTGTTGTAGAATGAGTATAAGGATCCGGAAGGGGTGGAGAGGCTGGAAGCTCAAAGATGTGGATGTGGAGGGGGTGATTAATCATTGTGTTGCAAAATTTTATGGGTGGGGGGTGAAGAAAATGGAAATAATTTGTTCAAATTTGTATTTGAATTTTGTAAGTAATCTTGTAGAAAACGAAAAGAAAAAAAAAGTCTGTAGTGAGGAACTGCTCCAAACTATTGAGGGACAATGATGCCATTTTGAGGGGTAAGGTGAATCTGATTCAGGACATGATCTTTTCAGTCACTTGCTATGCATTTGAGAGCTGGACAATGACTAAAGGTGACAGAAGCAGCACTGATTTCTTTGAATTGTGGTGTTGGAGAAGAGTACTGAATATCCCATGGACTGCCAAAAGAACAAATGGATATGTCACAGGGAAAGGGCAGCTAGAGTGCTCCTTGGAGGCAAAGACAGATGATGAAGCTTTATCTCATACAGTTTGAGCATGTTGCTAAGAGAGGTTATTGTTTGGAGAAGGGCCATCAGGCTCAAGAGGTGGCAGGACAGTAAAGTAGAGTAAGGCGTTCAACCAGAAACATTCACACAGTGATTTTTACTTATTACTCAAATTATAAGGATTTTTGTTTTCTTTAGAGTGAGGCTGAACTCTTTACATGTCATCGTTAGTTGCTTCAAGTGTTTGTTGTTAACAAGCAAAGTTGTGTTGCTTGTATCAAAGAAAATGAATGCGTTATCTCAGCCTATGGATTAAATAAATATGATGAAAGGGTAAAACTGTGTCACTCATCTTTCCTGATTTTAATCCTCTTGTTCTGGTCAAACAATTGCTTCTTGGTCTATGGACACAGTGAAGTGTTGTAGAGTTTTCATTCTTTGTGTTTCTAATATTTGTTCCTGCCAGATTAATGTCTTTGTACACACAAGGCTGTGAAACACTCAAACCACCATATAGTCTACTTTGTTCAGTCTTTCATTGTGTTCCCAAAGTTGTAAGTCTTAGAGAAGACTGTCTATCCTATCAATCTCTTGAGAAGTCTGATAGATTTGAACCTCTAGAGATAGGCAGCCTTTTGAAGAGTAGCTCAACATACTGCAGACTTTGGCACCCGAGGTCCATGAGAAGTTATTAAAACAATCCATGGCGTTGGAGTCAGAGCTGACTTACAACTCACTTGCCATGGATTTTCAGATGCAGTAAATCTTATGGGAGGGGATTGCCCATCCTCCTGTGAGCATCTGGGGCCTTAGAGTCTTGTGTCCTTGGGATTACTGTGAGGTTCTCACCACTAGGCCACCATGCTCCTACCTTCCTTTGAGCTAATAAAGCAAAGTTATTCTGTAATTACAAATCCAAATGAAAAAGATTTACCACAACACAACTATTATGGTGACTACAACTCATAACACCGAGAACATCAAATTCTAGTGAGGCTTTGTAGCAATAGAAATGCTTATTTATTGCCTAAAGTACAAAGAAATTTGTCTCTGAGATAAGGATGGTGCAACGTCTTCTCACAGACGCTGGGCATTTTTTCATAAGAAGCCAGTCCTTGGAAACAGAAAGAACACTGAAAAGGGTGGAGGGCCAGAAAAAAAGGAAGATTGACAAATGACTGTAACCATTGTTTTGAGCACACTGAGATCAGGAAGTGGGTACAGGATGGTGCAACATTCATATCAATTCAGAGGATGGTAAGAAGTAGGGCTGGCCATCCACTTTTGAAATAACAGGGCTTCACCAAATCTTATGAATAGAGAATCTGGAACTATGACATTTAGGTCCAATAATTGCATCTTACTCACATAGCTGTAGATGTGTGGCAACTCAATTCTTCATTGATAAGTAATTCTTCGGAGAACCTGTTTTGTTGTTAGATGCTATTGAGTAAGAACTCAGAGACGCTATAAACAACACGTCTGCAACCTGTTTTATCTTGTGTCACCCTCATCCTCTCTGATTCACATGAGCCCATTATTGCAGTCACTGAATCAATCTATCTTTTTAGGGGCTGTCCTGCTTTTCCTACTCCTCCACGTTTCCAAGCATGATGTCCTTGTCCAAGGAACAGCCTCTCCTGGCTACATGCTAAAAATATTTGAGATGAAGTTTCTCTACTTTTGCCTCTAAGGAACACTGCGCTATAGTTTCTCAGAGACACATCTGTGTGTTCTTTTTGCATGCATAGCACACTCAGCACTCTTTCTCGACACTACAACTCAAAGGCATCAACTCTTTTTTTTTTCTTCATTATTTAGAGAATACTTTATTAGTTTCTGTAATCAAACCCATGTAGATAAGACCTTACATATTTAATAAAGTGCGTTACCCCTGTACAAATGGAAAAAAAATTTAACATTTCTAGACCAATATGGCTGTTAATTTCTGTACAATGCCAACTCAACACGGTACAACTGGGATACTTTTTCCAAAGGTGACAGCACAGCTAGTTTCCAAAAATTCAAATTATATATAT
>NW_006400244.1:245646-254213 GCF_000299155.1 Elephantulus edwardii | reverse complement strand
CTGTGGGGTGGTATGCTGTAATGGGGGCTGAAGAGTCTGAGGCAAGGCAATTAGAGGTTGCCCGGTAGATCCAAAATTAGGTAAGGAAAGCTGGGAGGCTGGCAAAGGTACTGTAACCTGCTGGAGAGCACTTGGTGACTGGGCAGTGTTATAAAAGTTTGTCTGTCCAGGTTGCTAAAGGCATCAACTCTTTTCTGTCATCCTTATTCATTGTGTCCAGCTCTGCGATACATAGCAAGTGATTGAATAGAACATGCCCTGGATCAGGTGCACCTTAGTCCTCAAACTTGGGCTTCTTGCATGTTCAGTAATTTGGAGAGGTCCTTAACAGCAGACTTGCCTAGTGCATTATGTCTCCTGCATGAATAATAAGTCTGTTAAGGTGTTTAATGCTAAGGAGGCTGGGAGAGGGTAGTTACCTTTGTGGTTTGGGTAATTTCACGTACATAGTTCTCTTATGTCACACTCCCGAACCTGGACCCCATGTGAAGTGGCCAGGACTCCAGTCCTCAACAGTGCTTCACTAGGATGGCTCCCTCCTCCCAGGAACCAGCACGCCAAGCTGACAGTGTACCAAGGTCTGTGTACTTTCTCCCTTTTCCCCTCTTTACCAATGTCTCCTCTTTGAAGAGTGTCACTATCTCCACTCTCCAGCATTAGATCTGCCACCTCACTCTACAAACCTCAAGTTACACATGGAGAATTCCTGGTGAGGATTCTGCTCACGCTGAGCTGACTTGGCCTAAAACAGGGAGCGCTGGTGGCCTAGTGGTCAGGAGCTGCACTGCCAACCCTTAGGCACACAGTTTGAATCCACTCATCACTCAGGGAGAGAAAAGAGATGATCTTCTCTTGTGCTATTTACTGCCTCTAAAACCTACTGGAGGGCCAGGTATGGATCAGTTCTGTGTTGGTGCATAACAAGAAGAAACAGAGGACATGTGTACCTCAGCCCTGTTCCCATTTCCACCCTCTCCCCTTTCCCCCCAAATAGTGCCCTGGCAGATCATTTAGTCAATCTTTTATTGTTGTTGTTGTTGTTGGGTCTATATTTAAAAAAATAATACGGTTTTCAACATTTTCTGTAGTACAGGACTTGTGTTTTTACTTTCTGAGATTTTGAAAGAAGAATGTACATGTGAAATCCTCCAATTATTCCGAATCTCAGCTGACAGGAGAGCTACAGGCTGCTCCCCAGGAAATGCTGTCCACTGAGACACCTGAGGGAATCCAGGGGGTCAAGCCTTGGGGATCTGAGTCTGGTCTCAGCTCAGGGCCTTTCTTCACATCACTGTCCCCTGTCTCTCCATTTTCCCGCATCGGAACCCGTGGATTCTTCCTCCCACAGATGGCTGCTTCCTCAGTCCCTCTTCCTCCCATGTAAACAGAGATGTCAGTCCCAGGGCATCTCTGCTGTGGGATTTTCACCAGAGCTCACTCACTCTCCTGCATGTTGGTGGTGAGTGTTTCCACAAAGTCATTCTTCTACCACCAGAGCAGAGACCCCCTTCTCCTAGAGAGCTCCCCAGTACCAATGCACACTGAACAGGTCAGATGATAAACGTCAGATTTTTATTGAGACGTGGACACAGGGAGGGTGAGGGACCACCCAAGTGTGGGCTGGCACCAGGCAAGGGTTCAAGGAGACAGTGGAGCAATGGGAAGAGGGGATATGGATGGGACAGACCTTCTCTGCGGAGTCCATGCTGTTCTGACCCCCTGGCTGGGGGAGCTCAGGACCCAGCACACTCTGAAGGGACCACTGTCTGCTCTGTGGTGGTCCCATCGTGGGTGGCCTGGCAGGTGTACTTGTCATGGGACTTCCACTGAGCATGGGTCACGGTCAGGTAGCTGCTGAGTGCATACTTCCTGTTTCTCTGTTTTGTGGACTCGGTGGTCTGCACGCCCTGGGTGACAGTTTTCCCATCTTCCTTCCAGGTCATGGTGACGCCATCAGGGTAGAAGTCAGTGATGAGACATACCAGTGTGGCCTTGTCAGCTCGGAGCGTCTCAGGGGACGGTGGGTACAGAGAGACGGTGGGCGTGGTCTTGGGCTGACTGGGGTCTGGTGAACAGAGGGGGTGGTGGTGAGGTGCCAGTGACTCTGGGGGGTTGGCAGCACCCTGTCCTACTTCCTGTCCTTCTGTTTCAGTTTGAGTGCCCCCCGGGGAGCTGTGTATCCTTTCCTGCTGTTCTTCTTCCTCTTGGAGGAAGAGCAGACCGGCACCCCTTTCAAGTCCTGCTTTCCCAGTGACCTGAGAAGTAGTCACTCTGTGTGTGTTGGCCTAGGCTTCCCTGGTGACCAGTGATTGTGAACCTGTGCCCCTAGTTTTGAATCTGACCACCTTCCTGTGTCCTTAGTGTTAGTTTCACATGTTGCAAAGTTCAACACTATTTCCTTGAAATTCAGGTGTTCCCATTACTACCTTGTTGGGGTGTCCTCTCTATGGTCTTGTAAGATGAGGTTGTCCCGGTAAGTGAGACATTGTGAGAATGTATTCAGAATTCCTCTGCATCTATGTAATGCTGTGTGTGTGAGACTATCCCCCCTGGTCTGCATCTGTGTCTGTGCTAAATACGTGGCTCATTTAGCTATCACTGGGATTGAGTAGGGATCTTCATGGCAGAAAACCCTGTGGCAAATCTGAATCTCTTCCCCTCCCTCACTCTACACTAGTCAGACTGCAGGACCTTCATGCGGATCAATTCTTGGGGGTTATTCATTCACAAATTAGGGTCCATCTGCCCTGCACCCCATCAGAACCCTCTGACCTCTCTGATTGACCCAGCAGCCATTATGTTACTAGAGAAGCTCCCCGCTGCATCCCGCAGTTTGCCCCAAGTCAGGGCACCATCGCACAGCTGGGGACTGCTCAGAGTTGCTCTGAACAGATCGGACTGTGCTGTGAGGGACCAGCAAGTTTAGTCTAGCACTGCTGCTTTCTGATTCTCACACTGGGGGTGATGGTCTCCCACCACCTCACATGGCCTCATGCGCTCTGTGGCTCCCTGTTCCTGGGCCCCAGGGAGCTTCAGACTCGAATGAATTGATTCCCTCTCTTTACCCTGTTGTTATGTCTCCTCAAGCTGTTTTCTCCTGAGCCCTGAGCTGATTTCACAGCCTCTTCTGTATCCCTGGGTTTTGTACATCTCCCAGGCCCCATAGGGATCAAGACTCAGTCTCCCTGACTCTAAAGCCTCCATCCCTGGGTCAGAACAGGCTTCAGCCCCTCTTGAGGTTTGCTCGGGAAGTGGGACAGGAAGGTCTGTGCTGAGGCTGAGTTCAGGGCCAGACCCCCATGCCTGGTGGGTCAGCACCCAGCTGTCAGACTCTAAAAGAGATGGCCCTCTGTAGGTGTCTGTGTTACTGGGAACCCTGGGAGAAATCCCTCTTCCAAGTTAACATGAGTATACTAATGTTAGCAAGGGCAGTGGATAAGAGGATCCCACTAGATAGAAGAGAGTTTCTGGAGACAGGAAAGCCTGGGAAAGCCACTTACCAGTGACAGTGAGCTTGGTCCCGCCGCCGAAGAGATACCATGGTGAGTGAGACTCAGACCAAAACTTATGGGGCCAGCATCTGGCACTTGCCTTTGGGGCTCTGGGCCAGAGCCAGAACCTGTTGGGTGTGACAGATATGGGCCATAGACAGGGACATTAGGGTGCAGGCAGCTGCTCACCAGCCACAAAGATGGGGCAAATCTTGCCCTGCCCCCCTCCCTCTCTGACGCAGTCAGCCTTGCTTTTTTTGTCTCCATTACATAGAGAGCTCTGGTGGAATGGTGGTAAGAAGCGGCCCCGTGAACCTTAAGGGACAGGGGTTGAATCCACCTGCCACTCTACGGGAGAAAGATGGGCAGTCCCTTTCCTGTGTGATTTACTGCCTCTGAAAACCCAATGGAGTGTCATCTGTGAGTTGATAGTTGTCATTAGGTATGTTCTTCGAGTCCAACTCATAGAAACTCTATGAATAACAGACCTGAGACCCGTCCTCACTTGTGCCATTCTCATCATCTCTGAGATACTTGATACCATTGCTGCAGTCACTGTGCTAATGTATCTCATAACACCATCCCTCCCATCACATATTTAGGATGAACTAGGTGCTCCACAGTTAGCCAGGTCCTTGATTAGCTCTCTCAGGTAATAGTGGTTGTTTTCTGTTTTTATTTTTATTTTTTACCATGAGGTTTTACGGAGTCGTCCTCTCAACAAGCTTCCACAGTCCAATCATGTCAACTTCTTCCCTAGGTTCTAGGGCACCAGGTCATTCCTGACTTAATGGGGTCTCATGTGGACACCCCTCTCCTGTTGTGTCCATCTATCAAGGGTCAACTCTGTTCCATCTCCTTCATGAAGCTTTCTCTGATCTCTTAGATCACCATCTTTCTTTATGTCCTCCCATTAATAATGTGCATTTATTTACTCATCTATCCACCTCTTTATCCATTTATCTTCCCATTCATCTACTCATACATCCTTCTGTCTGACTATCCATCCATCCATCCATCCTTCATTCATTCATCTGCCAGTTCATCTATAGATACTTTGGTGTTTCCAGCCATCCATTCTTTCATCTATACACCTATCCATCTACTCATCCATCCATCTATGCCAGGCAGTGTTTCTTAAGCCAGAACACAGTGAGCCCTGCTGCCTGACTCTTCCTTCCACCTTTCCTTGTAACTTTACAAATCAAAGTCACCAAAGGCCCCATCACCGTTAAGTGACACTGTTATTGGTCACACATCTCAGAGATTCCCACCCCCTACTTTTGTGTCTAAGAGGCCACACTTAGACATTTGTCCCTAGTTGTTCCCCTATCTTATCCTGTGTTAATCTGAAAATTACCAAAAACCCAGGTCACACTTTCCAATTTTTTTCTGTTCTCCTTGCATTTGATACCTGAAAAGCGTCCAAGGAGGCTTGGACCCTACTTCCCGATCTGACTTTTCTGCTAGACTCCAAATTGACACATTTCTTCAAGAATATCTCATGGAAAACCAGTATCAAATAATAATAATAGGCGAACTCTGGTGGCCTAGTGACAAGAAGCTGCACTGCAATTCCAGAGGTGAGCAGTTTGAATCCACCAGATGCTCTGTTGGAGAAGGAGGGGAAATCTCCTCCTGGACCAGTTAATTCTGATTTGATTATACGCACATACAAAATAATAAAAAAATTAGAAAATAATAAAAAGGGAATATCATAATTACAATTTAAATCCAACAGACCCAAAATGAAATAATCACAATTCCCTGTAAACTTTCACACTGACATCCACCACCCCTGCCGCAGTATCTTCACTTCAGAAGGTGTTTCTCCAATTATAGAATCATCCTAGAAAGCTACATCATGCATGAACCTCTCTCTGAATTCTAGACATTCTACTATAGCACAAGAAGAACAGGAATATAATAATATACACCTAAATTACTTTTAATGGGTTCACAATTACAAGAATGCATGCCTTGGTCAATGTGATTTGAACTCCGAATGTAGTTAGTGAGCTATACCATGAAAAAATTATAGAGATAATGTCGGACTTGACAATACTTTGCTGAATTTTCGAAAGGTGAATCTGGTAGAATTTTCATAAATTGGAGCTGATTCTATAGCAACTGAAAATGGTAACAGTAGGAGCAGCAGGAGCAGCAGCAATACTCAGAGTGATGGTTCCCCTGTAGACCTTCCTTGTGGAAGATCTAGGTTCCATATCCTGGTAGCACATTTTGTGATCCACCCAACACCTGTCTATCACCAGAGGACTGTTATTTGCTATGATGCCAAACCATTTTGGTGAAGCTTTTAGACTAAGGCAGACTAGACTAGGAAAAGAAGGACTCTCAATCTACTAAGAATGATCACAGGTAACAGTACTTATGATATGCACACAGAATGTGTGAAATAAAACTTAATATAATTGTAATATAAATGAAATGTAAAGAAAGCAAACATTCAGTTTTGCCATGAGTTAAAATAGAAAGAAACATCCTTAATGCAACTCAGATGATTGTTTAGAAACTTAATCTATACATTTAAGAGTCAGAAACAAGGCAAGATTATCACTCCCATGTCTACTATTCAACATATCCTGGATATTCTTGCTGGTGAAAAGAAGTCAAGTTACGAAAGAAAGAAAAAAAAAAATACAGGTATAAGTATTGTAAACACAGAAGGGAAATTCTTCTTTTCAGCTCTTGCAATAGTCTATCTAAGATTCTTCAAAAGAATGAGTTGAAAGTGGTAAAAATTAGAAAATCAATTCCATAAAGTCATGGGGTACAAGACCACTGTATAAACCTCAATAGATTTCTCTTCTGCCTATAAAACTCAACAGTTTTCCTTTCTACATATAAAACTCTGTACACCAGGAGTAAACATGTGGACCTGGCGGTCCAGTGGCAAGGAGCTGCACTGCAATTGCAGAGATGCAAGGTTTGAATCCACCAGATGCTCTGCTGGAGAAAGAGGGACAATCTCCTCCTCTACCAGTTTGAAATGATATGATGGTGCACACATAGAAAATAATAAAATAAAATAAAAAAACCCAACACCCCCCCCCCAATATTTAAAAAAACTCCACAAAACAAAACAAAACAAAACAAAAAACTTGTGGACCGTGAAATGAGAAGAACTCATAATGTCAGTGAAAGAATGTTAAAAATTCTAGGCATTTTCTCAATGCTATTAAAAAGGTTCAATAAGACATTAGAAAGGAGTTCTTGTGGCCTAGTGGTAAGACGACCATCAGTGCTTGATACCAGCAGTGAGGATATCAGGAGATGTATTGCACTGAAAAAGTCTGTAGTGAGGAACCTCTCCAAAGTATTGCGGGACAATGATGTCCTTTTGAGGAGTAAATGAGCCTGACTCAGGGTATGATCTTTTCAGTCACTTGCTATGCATTTGAGAGCTGGACAATGACTAAAGGTGACAGAAAAGCACTGATTTCTTTGAATTGTGGTGTTGGAGAAGAGTACTGAATATCCCATGGACTGCCAAAAGAACAAATGGATATGTCACAGGGAAAGGGCAGCTAGAGTGCTCCTTGGAGGCAAAGATAGATGATGAAGCTTTAACTCACATAGTTTGAGTATGTTGCTAAGAGAGGTTGTTGCTTGGAGAGGGGTCATCAGACTCAAGAAGGTGGCAGGACAGCAAAGTAGAAGAAAGTGCTCAACCACAGACATTCACACAGTGATTTTACTTATTGCTCCAGTTATAGGAATTTTTGTTTTCTTTAAAGTGAGGCTGAACTCTTTACTTGTCATTGTTAATTGCTTCAAGGGTTTGTTTTTTTCAAGCAAATTTGTGTCACTTGTATCAAATAAAATGAATGAGTTTTCTCAGCATATGTATTAAATAAATATGATGAAAGGGTAAAACTGTGTCACTCATCTTTCCTGATTTTAATCCTCTTGTTCTGGTCAAACAATTGCTTCTTGGTCTAAGTGTTCTGAAATTCTCCTTTGTGTTACTACTTATTGGTCCTACCTGATTAACATCTTTGTACAGACAAGGCTATAAAACACTCAAACAACCATATATCGTACTTAGTTCAATCTTTCATTGTGTTCCCAAGGTTGTAAGTCTTAGAGGAGACTGTCTATCCTATCATTCTCCTGAGGAGTTTAATGGATATGAACCTCTAGATATAGGCAGCCTTTTGAATAGGAGCTCAACATACTACTGACTTTCCCACCAGAGGTCCATGAGAAGTTATTAAAACAATCCATGGCCTTGGAGTCAGAGCTGACTTACAGCTTACTTGCCATGGGTTTTCAGATGCAGTAAATCTCATGGGAGGGAATTGTCCATCCTCCTGTGAGTAGCTAGGGCCTTAGAGTCTTGTGTCCTTGGGATTGCTGTGCAGGTTCTCACCACTAGGCCCCCATCCTTCTACCTTCCTTCCAGCTAATAAAAAAAAATGTTATTCTGTAATTACAAATCTGAATGACAAAGATCTGCCACAACACAACTATTATGCTGACTACAATTCATAAAACCGAGAGCATAAAATTCTAGTGAGGATTTGTAGCAATAGAAATGCTTATTCATTGCCCAAAGTGCAAAGAAATTTATCTTGGAGATAAGAATTGTGCAATGTCTTCTCACAGAACCTGGATATTTTTTCATAAGAAGCCAATTCTTGGAAAAAGACAGAACACTGGAAAAGGTGGAGGGCCAGAGAAGGAGGTAGACCCTTAAGAAGATAGGTCCAATTAAGGTGTCTTACTCACATGCGTGAGCATATATGGCAACTCAATGATGGCCTATACTACGGTTTTAAACAGTTCTGTACTGCAGGACTTGTGTTTTTACTGTCTGAGATTTTGAAAGAAGACTGTACGTGTGAAATCCTCCAATTATTCCTAATCTCAGTTGACAGGAGAGCTACAGGCTGCTCCCCAGGAAGTGCTGTCCACTGAGACACCTGAGAGAATCCAGGGGGTCAAGCCTTGGGGATCTGAGTCTGGTCTCAGCTCACAGCCTTTCTTCCCATCGCTGTCCCCAGTCTCTTCACGCCTTCCCATTGGGACCCTCAGATTCTTCCTCCCACAGAT
>NW_006400244.1:227763-245481 GCF_000299155.1 Elephantulus edwardii | reverse complement strand
AGACCCCCTTCTCCTAGAGAGCTCCCCAGTACCAATGCACACTGAACAGGTCAGATGATAAACGTCAGATCTTTATTGAGAAGTGAACACAGGGAAGGTGAGGGACCACCCAATGTGGGCTGGCACCAGGCAGAGGTTCAGGGAGACAGTGGAGTGATGGGAAAGGGGTGTGTGGATGGGACAGACCTTCTCTGCGGAGTCCATGCTGTCCCGACCCCCTGGCTGGGGGAGCTCAGGGCCCAGCACACTCTGCGGGGACCACTGTCTGCTCTGTGGTGGTCCCATCGTGGGTGGCCTGGCAGGTGTACTTGCCATGGGACTTCCACTGAGCATGGGTCATGGTCAGGTAGCTGCTGAGTGCGTACTTCCTGTTTCTCTGTTTTGTGGACTCGGTGGTCTGCACGCCCTGGGAGATGGTTTCCCCATCTTTCTAGGTCAAGGTGATGCCATCAGGGTAGAAGTCAGTGATGAGACATACCATTGTGGCCTTTTCAGTTCGGAGCTCCTCAGGGGATGGTGGGTACAGAGAGACGGTGGGCTGTCTGGTGAACAGATGGGGTGGTGTGAGGTGCCAGTGACTCTGGGAGGTTGGCAGCATCCTGTCCTACTTCCTCTCCTCCTGTCTCAGCTTGAGTGCCCCCCGGGAAGCTGTGTGACCCTTTTTGCTGGTCTCGGAATAAGAGGAGGCCGGTACCCCTTTCATGTCCTGCTTTCCTAGTGACCTGAGAAGCCACTCTGTGTTGGCATCGGCTTTGCCTGGTGACCAGTGGATGTGATCCTGTGGTACTAGTGTTGAATCTGGCCATCTTTCTGTGCTCTCGGTCCTAGTTCCAATTTAGTAGTTGCAGGATTCAATGTGACTTCCTTGAAAATCTGGGGCTCCCCTTATTAGCTTTTGGTGTGCCTGCTTTCTGGTTTTGTAAGATCGAGTTCCTCTAGGCAGATTTGACATTGTGAGAGCGTATACAATAGTTCTTTGCATCTACCTGATACTGTGTGGAGAAGCTTTCAACCCTGGGTCTGTGACTGTGTCCTAGTGTGGTGACCCACTTAGCTGTCACAAGGATTGAGGAGGGTTCCTCATGGCTGAAGTTCTTGGGGCCGCTCTGAAGTTCCTACCTTCCCTCTCTCCCCGCCAGTCTGACTGCAGGACCCTCACCTGGATATGTGCCTGGGGTGACTCACCTACAAGCTGGGGCCTGTTTGACCTGCACTCCCTCAGAAGTCTCTGACAGTTCTAATTTAACC
The DNA here is from genome assembly GCF_000299155.1 of Elephantulus edwardii. NCBI lineage: Eukaryota > Metazoa > Chordata > Mammalia > Macroscelidea > Macroscelididae > Elephantulus > Elephantulus edwardii. The sequence continues at coordinate 244,233 of NW_006400244.1, read as the reverse complement.
CAGTAGCCAGAATGTTATTAGAAATGCCCCCCATGCTGTCTTCAGTTCCCCACATAGCAGGTACCATCACCCAGGAGGGGGTGTGACAGCAGGGGTGACACTCAGCGCAGCTCCTGGACAGAGGGGACTTTGCTCTGTGGGACCTATGAGTCTAGTCCAGCCATGCTCCTCTCTGATCCTCATGCCAGGGGTTATAGTCTGTGAAGTGGTGACCTAATGCAGCATCACCCTCTTTGTGGCTCCCTGTCTCTACCTCCCCAGAAAATCAACCTAGAATGAGCCGACACTCCACTCTCTTTTCTTGTCTCCTCAGGCTGTCACTCCTGAGCCCTGGAGTAGAAGTCACAGCCCCCTTTCCATCCCTGGATTTTATACAGTCTCCTAGGCCCTAGGTGGATTCAGCCTTCAGCCCAGACCTGGAGGTTCATGGTGACTCTAAAACCCCTCATTCCCAGGTCAGAAAAGCCTCTGGTTCCCCTGAGTTCTGCTCTGGAAGTGGCACAGGAAGGCCTGTCCTGGAGCCGAGCTTAGGCCTAGTCTCCAGCCAGAAGCAGCCAGTATCCAGCTGTGAGGCTCTGGAGGTGTCTGTCTGCCCTGCTGTGGGTGTCTGTCCCACTGGGAATCCTGAGGGAAATCCCACCTCTGAGGCCCCAAAGAGAAAATAAAAGGGATGAGTACTCCAAAGTGACAAGATTAAGAAGCAAGAAGACCCCAACCAAAAAAACTGCATTTCTGGAGGCGAGAGAGGCTGGGAGGGTTTGGGAAAGGCTGAGAAAGCCACTTACCGATGACAGTGAATCTGGTCCCACCACCGAAAGAAATAGAACAGTGACTGATGCTCAGACAAAACCTATGGGGCTAGCACCTGGCATTTGCTTTTGGGGCTCTGGGACAGAGCCAGAACCTGCTGAGTGTGACAGACACGGCCTATAGGCTGGGGCATAATGGTGAGTGCAGGCAGCTGGCCAGCTCCAGAGACGGGGAAAACACTTGCCCAGTCCCCTCTCTGAGGTAGTCAATGTTTCTGTTCAAGTCACCATTACATAGGCAGCTCTGGTGGACTAGTGGTAAGAAGCTGTACTGCCAACCTATAGGGACAGGGTTCAAATCCATGGTAGCAAGATGGATGATCTCCACTCATGTGACTTACTACCTCTGAGAACCCATTGGAGGGTCCGACTCAATGCTTATTGTTGTTAAGTGCTGTTGAATTGAGTGTGACTCATAATGACCCTATGAACAAGAGATCTGACCCCTCATCATCTCTGATATACTTGATCCCATTGCTGTAGTCACCATATCAATTCATCTCATAACAACACCACTACCACTATGTCCCTTAATGAATGATTAGTTGTCTCAGGCCATGATGTGCTAGGAAGTCCTTCTCACAAGCTTTCACAATCTATCCATACCAGATTCTCTCCATGTTCTAGGATACAGGATCACTCCTGAGTTAATGGTGGTTCCATCTGGAGACCCTTCTCCTATTATCTCTATCCATCAAGACTTAACACTGTTCCACCTCCTTCACAAAGCTTTCTCTGATCTCTTAGATCACCATCTTCCCCCCACCCCCGTTCCTCTATCCATCCATGTGTCCATTTATCTACTCATCTATCCACCTGGTTATCCATTCATCTTCTCATTTATCCACTCTTATATCTATCTCTCTCCCTGTCTGGGAAAACCTTGAGGAAAATGGGAATCCCAGAACACTTGATTGTGCTTATGCGAAACCTATACTTGGACCAAGAAGCAGTCCTCAGAAAAGTGCAAGAATACACTGCAGGGTTCAAAATCAGGAAAGGAGTGTGTCAGGGATGCATCTTGTCCCCATACCTTTTCAATCTGTATGCAGAACAGATAATTTGGGAAACAGGGCTTTAGGAGGAGGAGTGTGACATTAAGATTGGAGGAAGATTCATCAACAACCTATGATATACAGATGACACAACCTTGCTTGCTGAAACAGAAGAGGACCTGAAGCACTTGTTGCAGAAGGTCAAGGATTGTAGCCTGCAATATGGATTGAAACTCAACATCAAGAAGACAAAGATTCTCACCACTGGGCCAATTGGTAGCACCATGACGGACGGAGAAGAGATTGAGGTTGTTAGCAATTACAGCTTGCTCAGATCCACAATCAACACTCTTAACACCAGCTGTCAGGAAATCAAAAGATGGATTGCATTGGAAAAAATCTGCTGTCAGGGGCCTTTCCAGAGTGCTGAAAAGCAATGATGTCAGTCTAGAGACAAAGGTGTGGCTAATCCAGGCCATGGTCTTCTCAAGTACTTGTTATGTTTCAGAGACCTGGACAATGACTATGGATGACAGAAGAAGAATTGATGCCTTCAAGTTGTGGTGCTGGAGAGGAGTATTGAACATACCATGGACTGCCAAGAAAACAAATAGTCTGTCATGGAGAAACCAAGCCTCTTCTTGGAGGCTAGGATTTTGAAGTTTCGTGGTTGGAGGGACACTGTAGGAGAGGAAGACTCCAGATGAGATGTACTGATATAGTATCTGGGGCAATGGGATTTGGTTTGTCAGAATCAGTGAAAATGGCTCAGAACAGGGAAGAGTTCAGAGCTCCTGTATATACAGGGTCACTATACAGATGACTCAATGGCGTATAAAAACAAAAGCATACTATGTTGGTTGCTTTTTATTTAAGCCTCTTGTTTAGAGTCAACAAGACCTTGAATAGGGCCTTTGTACTGAAAATTTGACTGTTACTGTATTTTGGAGGAATATTCTTCTAAGTGGTACAGCACTCTTCTGTCAATATGCTATACTGAGGTAACCTGGGGTGGTTGTGATGCTGAACCTTGTGCCACTGGGGCGTCAAATGCCATAACAGTTACCCATGGTGGATAGTGTTTGGTGGAGCCACCAGTTGAAGACAGGCTTGGAAGCAAGAGTGGCATCCACTTCCTAAACAACATGCCTCTGGAAACTCTATGAACTTTGATAAATGATGATAGTTATAGATAGGCTTCAGAAGTTTTGTTTATAGAGTCGCTATGAGTTGTGCTCGACTTGACAGCAATCAACAACAACCTGAGTATTCATCTATAATCCATCCATCCATCCATCCACTCATCCATTATCCTTCCATCTATTCCAGGCACTGATTCATGTGCTAGAACATGGTGCACCCTGTCGCCTGACTTTTTTTCCCCACCTTTCCTTGCAGCTTTTCAGTTCAAAGTCACTAACGTCCACATCTCCATCACTGTTAAATTAAGGTCCCTCCCATCTCTGAGAAGAATGTGACTTTGTGATTGGCCACTCATTCCTGAGATTCCCCCCAACTTGGTATTTAAAACACCACACTTAGATACTTTCTCCTTTGGCTTCTTTTTCTCCTACCCCCTGTTGACCCAAAGATCACCATCTTGAGTCTTACTTTTCTATGCTTTTTATGTTCACCTTGTATTTGCTACCCATGTTGTACACTCAGACAAGTATCCAAGGTACTTTGGGTCCCTATTTCCAGCTCTGACTTCTCTGTTAGGTTTCAATTAACACAGTCCTTTTGGAATATCCCATAGTCACATTGAACCCAATAGACTGAAAGTGAATTCATTACAATTCCCTGTAAACTTGCTCTTGCCCCAGCGTCTTCACTTCACAAAATCCTTCTCTAATCCTAGAGTTAACTTAGAATGCTTTATCATCCTTCAGTCACTGTGTTCTAGACATTCTAAAATAGCTTAAAAAGACAATGAATATAATCAAGTACACCCAAATTACATCCTAAGGGTTTATGATTATAAGAATCCTTGTCTTGGCCACCGGCGGATCCCGGGACGCGGATACCCGGGTTCCCGGTAGCCGGTGGCCCGCGGGCCCAGGGTCGGGATGCATCGCCGCGGGGTTGGAGCCAGCGACATCGCCAAGAAGAAACTTGCTGAGGCCAAGTATAAGGAACAAGGAACTGTCTTGGCTGAGGATCAGTTGACCCAGATGTCGAAACAGTTGGACATGTTCAAGACAAACCTGGAAGAGTTTGCCAGCAAACATAAGCAGGAGATCCGCAAGAATCCTGAGTTCCGAGTGCAGTTCCAGGACATGTGTGCCACCATTGGGGTGGATCCTTTGGCCTCTGGAAAAGGATTTTGGTCTGAAATGCTGGGTGTGGAGGACTTCTATTATGAACTGGGTGTCCAGATTATTGAAGTGTGCCTGGCCCTGAAGCACTGATATGGAGGTCTGATAACTCTGGAGGAACTACATCAACAAGTGTTAAAAGGGAGGGGCAAGTTCACCCAGGATGTCAGCCAAGACGACCTGATTCGAGCTATCAAGAAACTAAAGGCACTTGGCACTGGCTTCGGCATCATCCCTGTGGGCGGCACTTACCTCATTCAGTCTGTTCCAGCTGAGCTCAATTATGGATCACACTGTGGTGCTGCAGCTGGCAGAGAAACACGGCTACGTGACTGTCAGTGAAATCAAAACCAGTCTTAAATGGGAGACAGAGCAAGCGCAGCAAGTGCTGGAGCATCTGCTGAAGGAAGGGCTGGCCTGGTTGGACTTGCAAGCTCCTGGGGAGGCACACTACTGGCTGCCAGCTCTCTTCACTGATCTCTATGCTCAGGAGATCACAGCTGAGGAGGCCAGCGAAGCTCTTCCCTGACTTGGAGTGTGGGAGTCAGCAGGCGGGGAAAAGAGGAAAAAGCTCTTGGTAAATAAAACCTGAACAATTAAAAAAAAAAAAGACTCCTTGTCTTGACCAATCTTATTTGAGCTCCCAGTGTAGCTAATGAACTAAAACAATGCAAAGATTATGACGATGATACAGAACTTGACAATGGTATGCTGCACTTGGAAAATGTCCAGTCTGGTAGAACTGGCTTGATTGGAATGGACTCTATAGAAATTGAAAACAGTAACAGTAGCAACAATACCCAAAGTAATAGTTCAACTGTAGACCTTCCACGTGGAAGACCCAGATTTGACTTCCATATAGCACACTTCATGAGCAATCCAACACCTGTCAATCACTGGAGGACTGCTTATTCCATGATGCCGAATAGTTTTGGTGAAATTTTCAGACTAAGGCAGACTAGTTGTTATTGTGTACCATCTAGTCGGAACCAACTCATAGCTGACCCTTCCGCAGGTTTTCAGAGGCAGTTAATTGCATGGGAGGAAACTGTCCATCCTTCTCTCACAGGGCAGCTGCTGGATTCAAACTGCGTGCCTACCGAATTGCAGTGCAGCTTCTACCAGTAGGCCACTGGACTAGGAAAAAAAGGTTTTTAATCTACTAAAAATGCCTATGGATAATTGTATTTACAATAAGCACATAGAATTTTTGAAACAAAACTTAATATAATTGCAATACAAATAAAATAGTTGTTTAAAGGAAGCAAACATCCAGTCCTTTCACCAGTTAAAATTGAAAGAGACTTCCTTAATTCAAAACAGATGAAATTTCAGAACTTTAAAATAATCTGTACCTTTAGGAATTAGAAATAAGGTAAGATTATCCACTCTTATGTCTATTGCCTAATGTATTCTGGTTTTGAAATTAAGTTACAAAAGAAAAATACAGGTATAAGTATCGGAAACAAAGAGAGAAAATTTTTCTTTTTAGCTCATGTGATAGTCTACCTAAAAAAACCCTGAGAGAGCCCCTCCGCTGCCGCAGCCGCCACTGTGGATCCTCCCAAACACCAAAATTCTGGCCTCGCTCCCAGAGGTAAGGGCGGGCGTGGGACCCCAGCACATTCTAACCTGCGCGCCTGCCGGCCTGGGCCTCATGGGCGCACGAGATTTCCGCATCCCGCTCCGGCCGCTCTCAGTCTTCGCGGGGGCCCATATAGCAGGTCACACTACAGACCTCCAGATGCTGGTCTATTCAGCCAAGAATGAATGAGTCCCCTGTTCTTTTACCCATGAACTGTTTCTCCAGCTGCTTTGCCAGCATCTACAGTCATCATGTCTACTTTGCTCCTCAACCTGGATTTTGTGGAACCTCCTCCCAAAAAGGCCTTAAAGGGGAATTCCAAGCACCAGAGTTTTGTCAGGAAATGGTGGTTCTTGGAACAGTAAGGCTTACTGAAAAAGAAGAAGCAGGTGCCTAGAGTGCTCGCAGACCAGCAAAGAAAGAGGAAAGCCTCAAGGTAGATGGCACTGGGAGAGTTTCTCCACTCCCTTACAAAAGAAAGGCACCTGCCTCCAGCAGTGGGTCAGAACAATCCCTGGACAAGAAAATGGCAGTGTGCTGGCGGACTCCTCCTTCACAAAAGGGTCATTCTGTTGCCACTGAAGTAGATTTGCTGGGGGAATTCCAGAGTGCGCTTCCAAAGATTAAGAGCCACAAAACCTCCCAGAAAAACAGTTACCAGAAGAAACCTTCTCAGAAGAATGCCTCACAAAACTCTATTTTTGCTCACTCAGAGAATAACTCTGGAGTATCCCAAGAGATGCCAACGAAGATGGTGGCAGTTGACTGTGAGATGGTGGGCACAGGGCCTAACGGGCATATCAGTTCCTTGGCTCGATGTAGCATTGTCAACTATAATGGTGATGTGCTTTATGATGAGTACATTCGTCCCCCCTGTCACATTGTAGACTACCGGACCAGGTGGAGTGGTATCCGAAAGCAACACATGGTGAATGCTACGCCCTGCAAAAGTGCTCGGAGCCAGATCTTGAAGATACTCGCAGGGAAGATCGTGGTAGGACATGCTGTCCACAATGACTTTAAAGCCATGCAGTACATTCACCCCAAGTCTCTCACCCGAGACACCTCCCATACCCCTCTCCTCAACAAGAAGGCAGACCTTCCAGAGAATGCTACCATGTCTCTGAAGCGTCTCACCCAGAAGCTGCTGAACGGCGACATTCAGGTCGGGGACAGTGGGCATTCCTCTGTGGAAGATGCTCAGGCCACCATGGAACTGTACAAGTTGGTTGAAGTTGAAGTTGAATGGGAACAACACCTGGCGCAGAATCCCCCCAAGGACTGGCCCACGGTCTGGGCACTAGCCACGTCAGGAGGCACAGTCGCAATCCAGGTGAAATGGACCGATGGACAGCTCTGTTGGCTCCACCTGACTGGGAGCTAGGCAGGTTCCCTGCACTTCATATCCATAGAAACTTTACCTCTGGCGTTGTTCTGTGTTTGGTTAAGTCTCCCATGTGGAAGTGAGAAGCCCTCCATGTCAGAACCCAGCCCCATACAGTTTACCTCTTAAATAGTGCTAACAGCAGGGCCCATTCAGTCATTTTGACTCAGGGTGTAGGGTTTACCAGAAATGTTATTTCCCCAACTACCTTATCACTAGGGTGGCCATAAGTCCCAGTTTATGTCTTTTTGTCCTCCAGTAATTAACAGCTCGACAGCACCTAACAATGACAATTAACAGTGTATTCTTACACTCTCAGAAGTGTCTGATTGGGTGGTAGGTGGTACGGTCACATTACATATCACTGATTCTGCCTTTACCTCGGAATCTCCATCTGGCCCGTGACTGGATATGGCCTGTTCTCACATTGACTTCCAGAGGAACCATTCCTGTGGAGTTTTACTTCTCTTTAGGGCTCTAGGCAGTAATGGTAAGAAAGTATGGCTTAGAAACCCAACTTTTCTAATTTAGGAAAGCAATTTCTTTCCTAAGGATTTATTTAATTCTGGTCCCTCTTTGAGGTTGAAAAAAAGAATTTAAAGTGTTTTTATGATTTTTAATCTTTCACTTTGCTGAACTGTGCCCCTGAAGTCACAAACTATCCCTTTGATAACATTTTATAATGAAGAAAAAAAAAAGCAAAACAAAAACCCTGAGAGAATGAATTGAAGAGCTGTAAAAACTGAAAGAAGAATTCTATAAAGTGACTCGGTACAAACCAACATTTATATTCAACAGGTTTCATTTTTACATCAACACTAACCATGTTGGATTGTGAAATGAGAAGAATTCACAATGTCAATGAAAAAATGTTAAGATGTCTAGTAATAAACTCAGTGCTTTTAAAAAGGAGCAAGAAGATAGTAGAAAACACTGGATTAATGTGAGTGAGGAGTACTGTCTTCTCAAGGGGAAATGTTGAATATTGTGAAGATGTCTGTTTTTGCCAAATTAATCTATACATCCTATGAAATCACAAACACAACACCAAAGAATGATTCTTGAAAGTTAGCCAAGTAAATGAAAGTCCAGCCAAAAGAATAATCACAAAGAACAAGCATGAATACTTTGAAACGGAGTGATAATGATGGTGTTTTCCTTATCAGATGTCAAATATACTATGAGTTGAAATTCATAATTAAAATAATGTGAAATTGACATAGGATCAATAGAACCACAGAGAGAATGTGATGGATTAATAGTTTAGGATTTGATAAACTTATATGTATATCCAAAAAATATGCATCAATTGGTTCTCCATTTAGAAAAGAACAAGTTAGACTGTTACCTACAGAAAAAAGAAACCCTAAGTAGACTATGAAAATAGCAAAGAAGCAAAAGTACCCGGCTAAGACATAGAAAAATGGTTTAATATTACTAACTGAAAACATGCCATTAATTATAGAAACCACAAAGGAAACATTAAATCAATCTGACACATGAAAAATGAAAACAGTAAACAGAAGGCATAAGACAGATACAAAACGACATTTGCAACTCTTATAAAACAAGGCAGTTAATGTCCAAAATATATTAAAAATTTCTGTGAATCTAGTAGAACGAATGGCAACAAATGACTGGAAAAGTGGGGACAATGAGGACCAGTCAATTCACAGAAGAAACAGAGTTATTGAACAAAAACACAAAAGGGAATAAATTTCACTAATGATCAAATACTAAACAATAAATCAAAACAATTCTATTTTTTGCTCGTCAGATGGGCAAAATGGAAGCAGACCAACAAAATGACATTATTGGAAATTATGCAGAGAAAAGAACACGGCTATCCATTGCTGTAAGAGTGGACTAGAGTAACTTTTTGGGACTGTAATGGGATGGTACCAAGGAAAATGCCAAAAGCACATTCCCTCTCATGCAATAATTTTACTTTTAAGTATCTCTTTCTATAGCAATACATAAATAAATACACCATCTACACATACACAGTATATAAGAATTTTATCACATTATTATTTTTAACTGATACTTTGTTTTTCTTTATTTTAAAAACATTATTTGAAAGAAAGTTTACAAATTGTATTGCATATTCATGCAATCATTCAGACATTTTGCTTTATGATATTAATTACAATTGATTAATGTAATGAATCACCATGTCTGATCAAACCCTTATTATATGTTGCATTTCCTTTTCCTCAACTTCTTTTTCCAAATATTTTATTATGATTTGAGTGAAATTTTACAAATTTGATTGTTTTTTTTTAAAAAAATCAATCACTCATGTACATTCTATTCTACTGTATGCACAGAGTCTGACCATCTATTCAGAGCATTCCCTTGTTTGTTTGTTGGCCATCTAGAATGTCTTTTTATGGTATTTAAAAATGGAATCACTCCAAAAAACACATTAAAATAAAAATGGTTACATAAATTCTGGTTCACTCAAACTTTTCATTTTCATAAAGCTGTTATGAGAATGTGGTAGATCCACAGAAATTGGCAGAAATATTGATATCGTTTAAAGAGCTGGTTGCTCAATTAGTTCAAAGGACTGATAAAACACTGGACTCTCAACATCTACAACCCTGGGAAAAGAACTGGATGATGCTTGGTCCCCTGCTGGTCACTTAAAGGGACCATAGTCGAAAGTCCTGGTTAGAGTGGGCAAAAACATAGAACAAAACTAAAACATAAGAATAGCCAGAGTAGTTGTTCTAATAGAGCCTGGTAAAACCTCCAAGATGACCTTAAGCTACTCTTCAAATTTAGGGAAAACGTCACTTCTGTGGTTCATCTCTGATGACCTAGTGAGTAGGAGGTTGTGCTGTTGACCCATGGGTGGGTAGCTCAAATCCACTATTCCATGGGAGAAAGATGGGCAATCTTTTCCCACGTGATTTATAACTTCTGAAAACCCACTGGAGGGCCAGCCGTAAGCTGTTGCCCATTTGACAACAATGAGGTGGTTTAACATTCAGCTAAGATTGACAGGCCTAGAAGGTGAGTGATAACACCAGGGAGGCACTCTTCTTTAGCATAATCCATCATGTAAGGGCAGCATTTGCTTGGGGATAAAGCTCAGAAAGGAGGAAATGGAAAGACAGGACACTATGTCAGGAAGAAGCTGAAGAATGCCCTTTCATTGTAATTTAACATTATACAGCAATGTACATGAGGGGCAAAAGGAAAGCCAATTTGCTTTTTAAACTTTCATCCAAATTGTAAGAAAAAAGGGGGGGAAAAGGAATGAGTTTCAGAAGAATATGTATAGTATCCCCTCATTTTTTGAAAAGTTTCTCAACACTAATTGTGTATGCACGCGCGTGTGTTCAGGGGCCACACACAGAAAGGGAGAGCTTGGACATTCTGACACCTGCTGACAATTGCTATCTTTGGCGAGTACATGGGAAAAGAGAACACACACTTTTTATTTCATATTCTTCTATGCTTTTTCTTATAACTCTTCTATTAAACATTACTTGTGCTAAACATATAGAACAAAACTTGCTATTTTGCCATTAACAGTTCAGTAACATAGATGATTGTTACCTTTTCGTGCAACCATTGCCACAATTTCCAAAATTAAAAGTGTATTTTAGAAGACAAAAAATGAAATCTTGGACATTTTGAAGGAAATAGAAAATCATATTACAAAGGAATAATTAAAATCAGATAGAATCCCAGTGGTCTGAGACACATCAGTATTTTCGGACAAGTTTTGAAAGATACACATTTGTTGTTGTTGTTATGTACTGTCAAGTCAGAACCAATCCATAGCTGACCTTTGGGTGGGTTTTCAGAGGCAGTTTAACTTCACAGGAGAGTGATTGGCCATCCTTCTCCTGCAGAGCAGCTTGTCGCCTCAAACTGGTGGTCTCAAACTGTGTACCTTCAGGATTGCAGCACAGCTTCATGCTACTAGGCCACCAGAGCTCCTAAACATTTAGGAGCATCTATACATTCAATATGGTATTGTTTTTTTAAAAAACAGATTTTTCTAGAGTTCTAGAGATGCTTGAAAACCTTCATTTTGTTTGAAGTTTTGTTAAAGAATCCTTAGGACGGTGGTCCCATATTGTATTTTCTTCCACACTTTGTTTAAATTAGGGTGCTCTGGATGCCCAGTCCATGGGAAGTGTCCCTGCTAACCTAAAAGTGGGCTTCTCTGGTGGTTGGAATCCACCAAGAACTCTGTGGGGAAAGGTGGGTAGTTAACTGTCTCTGAAAACTAGCTGATGAGGGAACAAAGAACTAGTGGAATGACAGAGTTTAAATGCATAAACACTTTAGGAATCCATGTATCTTGGTTTAACATTTTTAAAATATTTGACTCAGTTAATATTTAATTATTTGATATAAATGAAAAGAAATTTATTTTAATAATTGAACATTTTAAACTGTAGAGAATCCAAGAAATGTTCCTCCACTTGAGATTCGCCTGCCCTTTCCATAGGAGGCCTGGCACCGGGTTGCCTCCCTGCAGCCCCAGTCCAGTCCCCTCACCCTGCCTGGGGTTCCCTGGTCTCGCTCTGTCCTCTCACCTGGTCTCACTCTAGCCTCCGTCCACACTCATTTGCCCCAGACACAGTCTGACTTTGACGCTCCATGGATGATGTGAGCCTGGGATGGGACCTGGTGGCAGAGGCTCCTCCCACATCCCTGTATCCCCAGCCTGATTGACCACTACTCTCTTCCCTCGGGGCTCCCAGTTGTTAGGTGATGTAAGTCAGAAGAGACCCATAGCGATCCTATGAGCAACAGCCCTGAACTGTATCCTATCCTGTGCCATTCTCACAATCCCTGACACGCTGCAGTCCCTGAGTCAATCCATCTGGTTGAGAATCTTCCTCTCCTTCACTGTCCCTCCACCTTTCCAGGCAATCTCCTAAAATCGTGCGCGAAGCATGTGAGACAAAGCTCTTTAGTCTTTGCCTCCAATGAGCACTTTGGCTGCACTTTCTTCAAGACCTATCTGTTATTTTGGAAGTTCATGGAATATTCAGTACTTTGTTCCAACATCATAGCTCAAAGGCATCAATTAATTCTTCTATCATCCTTATTCACTGTCCAACTCTCAGATGCATAGCAAGCGATTATAAATACGAAATAGGACCCCAGAGAGCTCCCTCCGGCCACACAGTGCCAGCTCGTGGCTCGAAGTCTAAAGCCCAGCATCTCACCATCTAATGCGGTTGCGCAGTCCTGGTGGCTGGCAGCTGCGGTCCCACGCCCCAGATCCCTGGCTTGCCAGTTGCTATCCTTCTCCCTAGACCTCGGTGGCTGAGCAATGGCTCTCCCGGGTCCCATGTCCCAGTGATGGCGCTGTGGTTCTCCTGGAGCCTGGGCACGAGGCGACGCCTGGAAACAGCGGGCCCCCTGCCAGAGGCACGGCCGCCCCACTGCCCGTGTCTTTGGGACTGTTTTGTTAAAATACTTGACTCACTATTGCGGTCACACCATCTTTTCCCAGCCCTGGGGCACAGCGAGTGGCGCAGAGGACGGGATACCTCTCTTCCCACGTTCATGGGCAGCATCTAGAGAGTTGTGGGCTTTTACCCCAGGACCCAAGTGCGCCACGTGTGGCTGCTCTAGGGAGGGCGCTCTCACGCATTCCCTTCCCCAGGCTGATGCCCGCTCCTGGGTGCACTAAGTTTCAGGGGTGCAGTCCCTGGAGGAGGATTTGGCTGAATGTCTGTCTTGGAGACTCAGGGAAAATCCTGAGCCCTAGCAGAGCCTGGGGCGCCCCTGCCAGCAAGGATGCAGGGCCAGGGATCTTGAGCACAGAGCAGGGTCTGGCACCTGGGTGCCAGCATCCCCATGAATGTCCTACCTTTGCCTTCCAAGCTCAAATTCAGCAATCAAACGATGTCTTAATGCAATATTAAAAAAGAAAGCATTTATATAAAAATACTGACAGTGAACATAAAATGGACATAAAATGAACACAAAAAGGAAGACAGGATTTTCCAGGCCTCATCTTTGCAACACTTATCCACTTGCTACACCCCTTCCTTTCTGCCACCACTGTTCTTTCTGCCACTCTGACCTGCCTTATTCACTGGGCCTCCCACTCCCAAGTCGAGCTGGATTCTTACCTGCCCCGCTGGCTCTGAGGGTGAGGCCTGGGTCCTAGTCCCTGGATGCTGCTTTGAGGTATTGCTATCTGGGATTGCTGGCAGAGAACTCCAAGGCACTGGCCCAGCAGCAGCCATAAGCATGGCTTGCAGACACCAATATGACACCAGCACCTCATCTGCCCTTGTGGTCAGGGCTAACCTGTGGTGCAGGCCCCAGAAAGAATGTCACCAAAGTTCGAGTACTCCAGGCTGTGTGTCCTGGCCTTGGCCTAAGAGGCTCTAGTCTCTGATCCCAGTGCCTGGGGAATTTTATGGCTCATGGCTGTTACTCATGGCATCTGTTAACTGCTCCACTGTGGTTGGAAGCTAGGGCTCAACCACAGTCTGCTGGCACGACCTCCTCTCTCTGGGGCCCTGGGGAGCATGCCTGCTCCCACCACGATCCCCAAGGGCATCCTGCTCTTTGGAGCATCAACCCAGTCTCTCTGAAGGGCAGTGCAGAGCAATTTCATGACCAGTGAAACAGGAGGCGCCAAGCTCAGTTGCAGGGAGGCTCAGCCCCAGCTGAGCTGTTCTTACCAACCCCCAGATGGCCCTCACACTCCACATTTCTTGTAGGTTTGCCAAGTTCATTGGTTCACACTCATCATTTTTTCTATGTAACTTCTTAACTACACAATGGCTCCTGAAGGAAACCTGGGAAGATCATGAAGTCTGGAATGAGCTGGATCTCATTGAGCCTCAGTTGCCTTCTCTGTCAAATGGGCAGCTGGTTCCTCTGGGACAGAGAGGTCATGAGCACGAGTTGAGATTCCATTTCTTCTGCTGTTGAGTTGGATCTGACTCAAAACCTTGTACACAATGGAATTGGACTATTGTCTGATGCAACAGGTTTTCACTTTATTAAATTTCAGACATTCAAGGTGGGTTCAGAAGGGGCCATGGAATGAGGGTTGTGGTATGTATAGTGACTGCTGATGTCAGATGGATCTTGGCTAAGTACAGAGAGTACTAGAACCATGTTCAACTGTGTTTTGTTGATTATTCAACCGCATGTGACTGTGTAGATCACAACAACTTAAAGACAAAAATGAGAAGAATGGGAATCCCAGAATACAAAATTGTCCCATACAAACTTATTTATAGACCAAGAAGTAGTCATTTGAACAGAACAGGGATGTGTGCATCAAGATTGTATCCTTTCTCCATACTCATTCAATCTATATGCTGAACAAATAGTTCCAGAAACTATACTATATAAAGAAGAGTGTGACATCATGATCAGAGGAAAACTCAACAATCTGTCTTAGGCAGATGACAACACCTTGCTTGTAGAAAGTGAAGAAGACTTGAAGCATTACTAAAGAAGATCAAAGATTACAAAGTTAAATATGGATTACATCGAGAGTACAAAAATCCTCACCACTGTACCAATAATCAACACCATGCTGGATAGAGAAGAATGAAATTGTACTTGAAAAGCAAAATTGTACAGTGATTTTGCTTTACTTGCGTCCACAACCAATACCAGTAGTAACAACAGTCAAGAAATCAAATGTGTGTTGCATTGGACAAAGCTGCTGTTAAGAATCTTTTTAAAGTGCAAAAAAGCAAGAATGTTATTTTAAGGCCTAAGGTGCATCTGACCCAAGCCATGTAGTTTTCAATTGCTTGCTATGCATCTGAAAGTTGGACAATAAGTAAGGAAGACCAAGAAGAATGAATGCCTTTGAATTGTGATGTTGATGAAGAGTACCAAAACTTCATTGTGAAAATCACTGATAAAACCCAGGACACTGTCTCAGCTCCTCATCGTGACTGGTTGAACAGTATGATCCCTTGATCAGTGCCACTCCCTGAGCTGGGCTGGGGACAATGCATTCCCACCATCTTATCCTGTAAGAGTTTGCAAATAAGTTATCCAGAGTACTGTCCTGACAAGTCATTTGTGAAGGCCAATCAAAACAAGAGTGAGCTTTTATTAGGCAATTTTGCAAAATCAAGCTCTCAAGTCCTGAAAGAGAAGCAAGCTGGTGTGTCTTCCACGGTCCGACAAGAGTTTTTATTCTAGCTTGAAAATCCCTTCCCCTATTCCTCTTTTTTTTCCTCTCATGCCAGACGGGTAGTGTGTCCTTATCATAACAAGGTTTAAAGGATGGCACATGTCACACAGAAGCATGAGCACCCAATCATCATGCTGATGAACCAGAAAAGGATCTCCCCTATTCCTCTTAATTGAGCACTGAGGAGTGTACAGGCTTTCCTGGAAGTTGTTTATATTTTACCTTCCTTTTTTACAACCTATTATCCCTCTCTTCTCTCTTTATCTTGTGAGTACACATTCCAGAGATTCTTTTATTCTTCTGCACAATAATGTATATCTCCTCTCCCCCCTTATCTTATTTATCTTGACTTTATCTCCCTGATTGTCAGTGATGTGTCTGTTGGGGCCATCTGAATGTCATCCTCTGTGAAGTCTTTCAGTGTCTCTTGGCCATTTTGTAATAGGGTCGTCAGTCTTTTTCTTGTGGAGGTCCTATAGGATTCTGTAAACTTGTTACGAAACCCTTGTCTGAGATGGTATTGCCAATTTTTTTTCTTCCAGGTCAGTAGGTTTTCTTTTCACCCTGTTGGAAAAAAAATTTTTCCCCCCTAAAAAAAGTTTTTTTTAAGGGACTTAATCTTTAGCAGTTCCAATTCACCTATGATATCCTCTCCTGGTTGTGCGTTTCTGGATGTATTTGACAGCTGAAGTTTTGCCCCATTTTTCCTTTTATGATCTTTGTAGTTTTGAACTTTATGCTGAGGTCTCTGATCCACACTGAATTGATATTTGTGTATGGTGTGAGACGTGGATTCTGTTTCAGCTTTCTGCAGATAGTAGTCCAGTTTTGCCAGCACCATTTGTTCAA
Organism: Elephantulus edwardii; assembly: GCF_000299155.1. Classification (NCBI taxonomy): domain Eukaryota; kingdom Metazoa; phylum Chordata; class Mammalia; order Macroscelidea; family Macroscelididae; genus Elephantulus; species Elephantulus edwardii. The sequence goes on along the minus strand of NW_006400244.1, from coordinate 228,135 downwards.
GAGATTGTCGTTTCCCCATTTGATACGGTTTTTTTTTCTTTTTTTTTCCCATTTGATAAGTTTTGTTCCTTTGTTCTGTACTATGTAGTATATACTAGTAGTATACTAAGTTGTATATAAGTTGTATATGTAGGTAGATGGGTTAATTTCTGGGTTCTGGCTTCTATTCCATTGATCTCTGTGCCTGTCATTGTATCAGTGCCATTCTGTTTTGGTTACTATCACTGTGTATTAGGGTTTGAGGTCAGGAAGTGCTATGCATTCCACTTTATTTTTTTTTTTTAAATTTAGTTTGTTCATTTTTCATTTCAATGAACATCTACAGAGATTTTGGAATTCCATTCATTCATTGTTGCACCCTTCTCCCCGCAC
>NW_006400244.1:219393-226533 GCF_000299155.1 Elephantulus edwardii | reverse complement strand
GTGTGTCAGAGACAGTGCAATTGGCACAGGACAGAGCCAAATTTAGGGCTGTTGAACATAATGTCGCTATGAGTTGCAAGCGACTCGACGGCACATAACAATAACAACAACAACAACAACATTGCCTTTTATATCTTTTTTAAAAATGAGTTTGGTATCTCTATTGGGATTGTGTTAAACTAGATTTCTTTTGGTACAAGTTTCAGTTTCACTATATTGAGTCTTCCTATCCATGCACAAGGAACATTTCCCCATTTAGTTAGGTCTCTTATTGTTTCTTACAGTTGTGCTGGGTAGTTTTCTTTATAAAGGTAATTTGTGTCTCTAGTTTGACTTTCCTTTTCAAAGGGAGCGTCATTGTGTGTGTCTTTAGCAGCAGTAAGTTGCTTTGTTGGTAAGTCATGGGTAACTGTTTGCTAGCAACAGTCTCAATCAGCCATTTAGGCTAGTTTTTGTATACAACATATGACACAACCTCCAATGACTCTCAAAATTTCTACTGCTACTGTGCTCAAGGTGAAGACAGAAGTGGCCATGCTTTTCCATTGGCTAAACCATTCTTCTAAGCAGTCAGTGAGAGGGTTGCTGATTGCAGCATTTTCTATAGCTCATTGACCAGGGTGTTTAGTCCTTGTAGAGCTTTTGTTATGGTTCCATCAGGGGTTGTGTTGTTAGAAATGAAGGTACAACCCTTTCCTGTTATCATCACACATACACGCCCCTTTTCTGCCAGCATCATGTCAAATACCATCTGTTTTCCCAGGCCATTCGGCTAGTGAAATTTAACTGGCTAGCCACCCTTGTAAGACATCTCTAGTATAGGTTATGAACCTTTGTTGGTTATTGTAAAATGTAGTTGATTCAATCTCCATTTTTATTTATTGTAGACCACCAGGATAGTACAATTTCAAACCCTGCAGCTATCTGATTCCTAGCCTTAAATCTATCAGGAACTCTTCAAGGGACTCCAATAGAGTTAATGTAAATATGTGGATCCAAGGATCCAGGGAGGGATCTCTGGGCCAGAGTTTACTAGGCTCCAGCTCTCCTCAGAATATTGGGTGGAATAAATTGCCACTTGGACCAAAGCACATGTCCTGGTCCAATCAGATGGTGATAAATCCTGCATGCAGTAAATCCTTTTCCACAATACCATCAGACATCTGCCAGGGGTACTCTGAGGGATGAATAATTGCTACTGCTAGGTTCACCGGTGACATTTTTGATGTGGATGCAATTTGTTAGTTCTCCTTCAGGCACTGGGAACTCTTCTCCCTGCCTTGAGAGGCAAGAATGATTCATCCACCCTATGGAGAATGAGGGGACCACTCTCAGGGCCGATTTATGTAGTTCAGGGAACAACAATGACAAGCTTCTGCAAGTGTTGTTACCCCAAGTGTCCTTGTCCTGGTACAGATCCAGTGTGCAGTGAATTCCTATTGAATCCGAGTCCCAACTGAGGGCTGAGGGAACCACCTGTGCTTAGGGTTGACCAGCTGTGCAGGCATGTTGTTATTATGTGCTCTTGAGTTGCCCGTGACTCATAGTGACCTTATGTACAACAGGTTTGAACCCTGCCCTATCATGAGCTAATCTCATCATCTCCAACAGAGCCAATCCCACTTCTTCAGTCACTGAGTCAATTCATCTCATCCTGAGTCTTCCTCTCCTTCTCTGTCCCTTCACCCTTCCAAGCGTGATGTCCTCCTCTAAAGGCTTGGTACTCCTGGGCACATGCCAAAAACATGTGAGATGGAGCTTTAAAATCCTATCTCCATGGAGTATCCTTCTTTCACCCTTTGCAGGATAGACTTGTTCATTCTCCTGGTAGTCCACAGTATGTTCAACACTCTTCTCCAGCACCGCAACTCAAAGGCATCAATTCTTCTATCATCCTTAATGGTTGTCCAGCTCTCTGATGCATAGCAAGTAATTGTAAAGACCATGGCCTGGATCAGGCATACCTTAGTCTCCAGACTGATGTTGTTCCTCTCCAGTACTCTAGAGAGGTCCCTGACAGCAGGTTTTACCTATGCAATTAATCTTTTGATTTCCTGACTGCTGGTGCCAAAAATGTTTGTTGACTGTGGAACCAAGCAAGCTGAAGTTGTTAACAATCTCAATCACTTCTCCATCTGTCATGAAGCTTCCAATTGGTTCAGTGATGAGAATCTTCGTATTCTTTATGTTGAGCTTCAATCTATATTGAAGACTATAGTCCTTGACCTTCTGCAACATATGCCTTAAGTCCTCCTCAGTTTCAGCAAGCAAGGTTATATTATCTGCCTAACACAATTATTATTGCACATAACAATAGTTTTATATATATATATATATATATATATAATAGTTACACATAACACAGTTATTGTTGGTGAGTCTTCCTTCAATCCTGATGCCACATTCTTCCACTTAAAATCCAACCTCCTGAGTGATCTGTTCTGCATGAAAATGGAAAAGGTATGGAGATAGGATGCATCCTGGATGCACACATTTCCTGATCCTGAATCATGCAATGTTTCTTTGCTCTCTTCTGACAACTACTTCCTGGTCTAAGTACTGGTTTCACATGAGCACAATTAAGTGTTCTGGGATTCAAATTCTTCTCAAGATTAGCCACAATTTGTTGTGATCCACACAGTTCAATGCCTCTGCATAGTCAAAGAAACACAGATTCCTCTGGTACTCTCTGCTTTTGGCTAAGATCCACCTAGCTTTGGCTATGATGTCCCTATGTCATGGCCTCTTCTAAAACCAGCTTTGACATCTGGCAGTTCTCTTCGAATGTACTATTCTGGTAATTTTTGGATAATCTTCAGCAGGATTTTGCTTGCGTGTGGTATTAGTGATATTGTTTGATAATTTCCACATTCTGTCAGATCACTTTTTTTTAATGGGAATACATATAGATCTCTTCCAGTTGGTTGGCCACATAGCTTCCAATTTTTTTGGCATATCCTGGTAAGCGCATCCAGGGCAGAATCTCTGCTGAATTACAGCAACTGGTATTCCATCAATTCCAGGGGCCTTGTTTTTTTGCTCATTTCTTCAGAATGTAGAATGTAGGCATAGTAGTTACTTTTGTTGAGAGCTTGCACTGAATATTTGACCTAGTCTACTCAAGCATTTACAATTCCATATCTTGTCTCTATCTCTAAAGTCTATCTTAGGTCTTTTGTTTCAATCATCTCTACCTTTTTGGGATCATTATAAAGTAACTGGAAATCATCCCTGGTTAGTGAAGTAGGAGTGGCCTGGAAAGTAGATGTTGGGACAACTGCTAATTTGAGCATCAATCTACAAAGAGGTTCTGTGCCTGTTATATCTGCCCCTAATCCATATACCAGATTAGTAACTGATGGCCATTGATCCAGGATGGCTGAGGTGTTCTGCTTATCAGGATGTTCTCCAGGGCATCTGAGCTCAATAGTTATCTTTGATAGTTCAAGTCTCCACACGGTAAGATTTGATAAGCATCAAACTTGAGAACAAAGACAGGTGTAGTTTTGATCACATTGATCACTAATCTGACTGGAACTTAGGTGCCAAGGGCACTTAGTACTCTTCCTAATGTAATAATCCATGTTAGCCTGCTTTACTTTCTAAGAGCAAAGCATTGTCACCGTGAAAAGGGTGTTGTTGTTGTTGTTATGTGCCGTCGAGTCATTTGCGACTCATAGGGACCCTACGGACAACAGCCCTAAACTGTGCTCTATCCTGTGCCAATCTCACTGCCTCTGACACACCCATCCTGATTACCCCAGTCACTGAATCACTCCACCTCATAGAGGGTCTTCCCCTCCTGCACTGTCCCTCTACTCTACCCAACATGATGTCCCTCTCTAAAGACCTGTCTGTCCTTACAACATGTCCAAAGTATGTCAGACGAAGCTCCAGGATCCTTGCCTCCAAGGAGCAGCCTGGTTTAACCCTCTCTAGGGTGAATCTGTTTGTTTTCTTGGCAGTCCATGGTACATTCAATACTCTTCTCCAGCACCACAGCTCAAAGGCATCAATTCTCCTTCTATCCTCCCTAGTCATTGTCCACCTCTCTGATGCATAACAAGTGATTGCAAAAACCATGGTCTGTATCAGGCGCACCTTAGTCTCCAGAGAGATACCGCTGCTCTTGAGTACTTTAGAGAGGTCCCTAACCACAGACTTTCCCATCGCAGTACTTTTTTTTATATCCTGGCTACTGGTGCCAAGAGTGTTGGCTGTGGAGCCGAGCAAACTGAAGCTGTGAACAATCTCAATCTCTTCGCCATCCATCCTGATGCTACCGATTGGTCCAGTGGTGAGAATCTTTGTCTTCTTGACATTGAGCCTCAGTCCATATTGAAGGCTGCAGTCCTTGACCCTCTGCAGTAAGTGCATGAGGTCCTCCTCAGTTTCAGGGCGCAGGGTTGTGTCATCTGCGTAACGCAGATTGTTGATAGATCGTCCACCAATCTTAATGCCACGCTTCTCCTCATAGAGCCCAGCCTCTTGAAGGAAGGACAGTTGTGAAATACTGCCTTAATCCCTCCTCAGAATTGCCTTGAGGCATTCCCTGGGTGAAAGATTCACCTCCCACTAATGATCACTTCTTATAGGCAGAGTTCACTTCAGTTGGACCCTTCACTTGAGTATAATGAGTCCACCCCTTTTCCATGGTTCAAATGGCTGTCTCAGTGGTCAACAGTACTTGATATAAAGCCTTCCAGATAGTCTGAAAGTTGTCCTTTTTTCAGGTTTTGATCAGCTCCAAGTCTGGCTGAAAGTGATAAACAGTGGACATGCTGCTAGTAGAGGCTATGCCTTGGAAAGGGATATCATGCTAGGAAAGATGAAGGGTCAGCAATAGACAGGAAGACTCTGAGCAAGCTGGATTGACTCAGTAATTGAGTATGTCAGGGATGATGTGAAAGACTCTAAACTAGGGCTTTTCCCAGACTGGCCGCGACCCCGAGCAACTCACACCAGATCCACTTGCTGTAATCACAAGAGGCTTTATTGACGAAGTTTTGGGATGACTTTTATCTCAGATGTGAGACAGGGAAGTCGACCCCGAGCCCCAAAAAACAAGGGAATTTATACTAGGTCTAGGGGTCCTTTGGCGTAGAGATAGCTCATTGGCTCTTTGGAAAAGGAGAAGTTCAATTTTAGGTCAGGTGCCTGCTGCTGACGTTAGTTAAAATATGGTTTTTGCCAGTAATTGTTTCTTCAGTTTGTGGTCAGCTAGTTCCTGGAACACAAACATTCACACAAGATCAAAGGTATAGGTTCTTACAATACAGATCAAAGGTATGGGTTCTTACAATACTTGGGTTTGGGGACATTATTATGATTATTTTTTTTTAAATTTTCCTTTCATTCTCCACTTCTTCTAGTACAAGGTTCTAATCATAGAACCAAGAATCTCTGGAGGCAGTATCATTACAGTCAGGCTCTCTCATATTTTGATATTGTTGTCTTAGAACCATTAATTGAACAGTACTGATGCGATCTTTAACAAAGGTAACAAGCTCATTTATAATACAAGGTCCAACTAGCAGCAAGATAAACAAGAGTATTAAAGGACTGATAAGGGTAGATACAAGAGTAGTTAACCATGGGGATTTATAAAATAAGCTCTCGAACTATGTTTGTTGAGATTCTCGGTCTCATTTTCTTTTGTCTAACTTCTCCCTAAGCTTTTGCGTGGAGTCTTCTATTACTCCTGAATGGTCAATATAAAAGCAACATTCTTCCTTTAGCGTGGCACAGAGACCCTCGTCTTTGAGGAACAATAGGTCTAGTCCTCTTCTATTCTGTAAGATTACTTCAGACAAGGAGGTCAGGGATTCTTTTAGTCGAGTAATTGATGACTCTAAAGCCTGAAGATCTTCATCTATGGCTATTTTTAACTCATGGTATTGTTGTTGCCCATTGACAAGTGCTGCAGTCCCTGTACCTATTCCTGCAGCTATTCTTATTCCTAATAAGACTGCTAGGGTTATAGTAATAGGTTCTTTGTGAAAACGGCGCTCAGGTGCATGATCAAATTCATTAACAAACTCATCATCGGGGTGATAGTACACCTGGCGCATCAGATAAATTAATACACAGTAATCAGAGTTAGAATCAAAAACAGCTAAAGAGACACACGGGGTTAATCCAGTATTGCAGGCCTACCAATATCCGTATTGGGAACTAGATATCCCCTAGAGAGGGGCACTTGGGTAGTGGTGTTACATAATGAGTGGAGATTGCTGGGAGGGTTCCCGATACAGGTTCCAGTTCCTGAAACTTCAGTTAGAGTTAACTTTGTCTCAGTGTCCCAAGTGCAGTTATTATGTTCAGTGTAGTTTTTATAAGTTCCTGCCACTGCAATACCCTCATAGTAAGGTGGGTTGGTGGCTAGACATAGCCAACAAGAATCAGTGATTTTGGGGTTGGTATTATTTAGGGCACTAAAAGCTCTTTTAATTAGATTGAGGAGACGATCTCTTGTAGAGGCGGGTTGTTTTTTTAACTCTTTTGGTGTGAGTGAAGTTGAGATGGGTTGGCTCTGAGGTGGGACAGGAGGTGATTTCTCAGCTGGGGAGAGCCCCCCCAGCACAGGGTTGGGCCCTATAACTGTACTCTGTAGGGGACGATCAAATAGTTTTATTATAAATGACAGCCTATTTTCATAGTTTTCTTGGTAAAGCCTGATTCCCCACCAATATCCTGACTGCCATTGACGGGATTTTTTGCTAGGATCTGTAAAAGAAATTTTTAGGGGGTGACACTAATTACTAAATGCAGCTCTTGCTTGTTTAATGGAATTGGGATTTCCCAGGCTAACTCGAGAGTAGTTAGCTGTTACAGTTATGAAATCCCAAGAGGAGGAAGGCTTCCAGTAAGTATTCCCAGTTGTTTCACATGTCCAGCTTCAGCAATAGAAATCACTCTGTCCCCCGCACTTACAAGTTGGCTCTCGTGTATTCAGGTCATGCCCTGGACAGACATAGAAAGTGAACTATTTTAGGTTCCCCCTCTGTCTCTGATTTCTACAGCCTGCTTGTCCTCCGATGAGGGCAGGGGCTAGAAGGCCTTGGGCGTCATGGGGAGTGGGCCATGAGGGAGCAGTGGGTTTAAGGGTTGCTTCTACGTCCCAGTCTGCAGGGGCTCCAT
>NW_006400244.1:215953-217856 GCF_000299155.1 Elephantulus edwardii | reverse complement strand
TTCTAGGATCTCGTTTTTGTTTTTGACTTCTCTCCCTGCTGAGGTAAGAAGGCCTCGCTGTCGGTAAATGGCCCCATGGATATGGGCTGTGGCGAAAGCATACCGACTATCTGTATAGATATTTATAGATTTTCCTGCTGCTAGCTAGTTTCAACGCCTGAGTGAGGGCTATTAACTCGGATTTTTGTGTGGAGCTTCCTTCAGATAAGCTGTCGGACTAAATAACTTTCTTCCCATCTACCACTGCCACCCCGGCGACCCGCTTACTGTTCTTTAAGAAGCTGCTGCCGTCAGTGAACCAGGTTGGGCACCTGGGCCAAGGCTGATCCCTTAGGTCTTTCCGGGTGCTGGTTTCTTCTGCTAGAATTTCATCGCAGTGATGGCATGGTTCTGGGTCCCCCTCCACAGGCAGCAGAGTCTCCAGGTTTAGGATGACTGGAGCTCTAAAGGACACCCTGTCCGTGAGGAGTAGGCTCTGATAGTGGGTCAGGCGGTCATTAGTCATCCATCGGACAGGTGGTTGTTGAATGATTCTCTCTAATGCATGAGGGGCTATAACAGTGACATGCTGCCCCATGGTTAATTTGTCTGCATCTTTTATTAGGACCACGGCAGCTGCAATGGCTTTCAGGCAGACTGGCCAACCACTGGCCACTGGATCTAGTTTCTTGGACAAATAGGCCACTGGCCGTTTCTAAGGTCCTAAAGCTTGTGACAACACACCTTTAGCCACCCTGCCTCTTTCATCTATGTATAAGGTAAATGGCTTGGTCAGGTCTGGCAAGGTGAGGGCAGGAGCTGAAAGCAAAGCTTTCTTAATGTCTTCAAAGGCTGTCTGATGTTTAGGATTCCAGGTAAATTGTTCCTGATTTCTGGTTAGAGGATACAGGAGGGCTGCCAAGGAGGCGAACCTGGGTATCCACAGGTGACAAAACTCAGATGTCCCTAGGAATTCCCTTACCTGCTTCGGTGAGGAGGGAGTCGGGATGTGCATTACAGTCTTTTTCTGGGCCTCTGTTAGCCACCTTTGGCCATCTCTCAGTACATACTCTAAGTAAGTCACTTCAGTTTTGCACAGCTGGGCCTTTTTGGCTGAGGCATGATAGTCTAAAGTCCCCAGCTCTATTAGAAGCTTTTTTGTACTTTCAATGCATTCTTCTTCAGTTAGAGCGGCTAGGAGCAGATCATCTACATACTGTAACAAAGTCACTTGAGGGTTACTGGTCCAGAACTCACTGAGGTGTTGGTGCAGGGCCTCATCAAACAGGGTTGGCAAATGCTTGAACCCCTGGGTCAATCGACACTAGGTTAATTGTCTCGTTATCCCGGCCTCAGGGTCTCTTTATTCAAAGGCAAAGATAACTTGGCTAGAGGGATGCAACTTCAGCCAGAAAAAAACATTTTTTAAGTCTAAGACAGAATACCATTTTCTCTCAGGTGGTAGCATTCTGAGGAGAGTGTAAGGGTTAGGAACTGTGGGGTGTATGTCCTGCACTCTCTGATTTACTTTTCTTAGATCCTGCACTGGCTGGTAGTCATTTGTCCCTGGCTTTTTCACAGGGAGGAGAGGAGTGTTTCAGGGGCATTGGCATGGCACTAGAACCTCTTGTTCTATTAGCCTGAGGAAGTGTGGTCGGATTCCCTCCTTGGCTTCTTTACTCATTGGATATTGTCTAACTCTAATGGGGTAGGTGTCCGCTTTTAATTCTACTACTATCAGTGGAACTGTTTTAGCTATACTTAACCCCCCTGTTTCTGCCCAGGCTTCTGGAAATTCTTTTAACTAATCTATGAGGTCCAAATCTTTAGCCTCTGTTTCTGGTTCATGGAGTCTATATTCTTCTTCTAGTTGAACTACTAGGGCTAGAGTGCTAGGCTTGTTGCTATCCCAGGTAACTTCAGG
>NW_006400244.1:210190-215373 GCF_000299155.1 Elephantulus edwardii | reverse complement strand
TCTGCCTTCTCTTCCTCTGTCTCCCTCTTGTGGTACACTTTCTCAGCTTCTTTTACTACATCTCTTAATGTAAAATCTTGTAACCCCTCTATGCGCTGTAATTTTTTCCTGATGTCTGGAGCAGACTGCCCAATGAAGGTCATAACTACTGCTGCTTTCTGTCCCTCTGATGCGGGGTCAAAGGGAGTGTATCTCTTATAGGCATCCATTAGTCTTTCTAGGAACACGGAGGGGGTTTCGGTAGGTCCTTAAAGGACTTCTCTTACCTTAGCCAAATTAGTGGGGTGTCGTGCAGCCCCTCTGAGACCTGCTACGAGAGCTCGGCGGTAAGTGGATAGCTGCTCCTTACCTTCAGCAGTGTTATAATCCCAGTTGGGGCAAACGAGAGAAAATCCCACATCCATGGCAGCAGGAGTCTGGGCAGGTTGTCCTGCAGCATCTCGAACATTTTTCCTGGCTTCCGTCTGAATTCTCTCTCACTCCTTGGTAGTGAAGAGGACCTGGAGAAGTTGCTGGCAATCATCCCAGGTAGGTTGGTGAGAGAACATGAGGGCCTCGATTAGTCCAATAAGCCCTGTGGGGTTATCTGAAAAGGAAGAATGGTTAGTCTTCCAATTATAGAGGTCAGCAGAGGAAAATGGCCAGTACTGGAGGGGTTGGAGTTGTCCTGGCTCTGGGGGCCCTCCGTAGGCTCGTAAGGGGAGAGCCACAGTGGAATCTGGGCTCTCTAGACCCCTCCGACTGCAAGTCCCCCGTGCTGGTCCCTGGGGGGCACTTGCAGGGATGGGGGAACCGGGATCAACCTGGCCCTGATATGGGGGAGGCTTGTGGCGCATTTCAGGCCACTCAGGTGGATTTTCAATCTTAGGATAAATTTTGGGTGGTGCTGATGGTGCAGCTTCTGGGGCCAGAGAAACTCTGAACTCAGAAGTTCGGGCTTTTAGGGCTAATGCGCGCGGAGGGGTGGTATGGTTCTTCAAAATCTAAGGTTTTACCCACGGTGGTGGATTCTGCACTAAATCCTGCCACATGATGATGTATGGCTGTTGTTAGGATGCTCATTTGGTCTTTCCTGGAAAACAAGATCTTTAACCGCCAAAATGATTGTTAAGTCAAATGCGCCCTCTGGTGCCCAACCGATTCCCAGAGCGGGCCCCTCAGAGTTACAGAAGGTTTGCTAAGGTCCTTTTTTAACGTTAACAGAGAGATTATTAGCCCTAGTTCTTACGTCAGAAAAATGTCCTAAAGTCAGGGAAAGGGGTGTCATTAGATTCTGTCTCATATTAGTCGCCCACAGTACACAGCAGACACTCACAATAAATACAAGACACACAAGAAGCTCTCTTCACGACAACCAATTGAAAGCTGCTTCAGACGGGAGAGCCCTCCGGGCCCCTCCTCTCTGGCGGGACACTCTAAGTCCCTCAGACGGACCAGAGACCATTAAAGCCTCTGGATCCATAATCTACCTAAAGAGATGTCTCCCTCTTGGGCTGTGACTCGTGTTTTTTTCTCAAGCACGTCTGCTTTTGCCACAGTCACAAACTGAAAGTAAGCTGAAAATAAAACAGACTTACAGACATACAGGTTTGGCGGCGCCGCACAGACAAAGAAACAAAGAAATTCTAGAGGATCCTCTTACCTCGAAGTGGCTGGCTGGTGAGTTGTGGGGGTGGCTGCTCGATCCCGGACGCCCCCCAAATGAAAGAACCTAAAGTAGGGCTTTTCCCAGACCGGCCGCGACCCTGAGCAACTCACACCAGATCCACTTGCTGCAATCACAAGAGGCTTTATTGATGAAGCTTCGGGATGACTTATATCTCACATGAGAGACAGGGAAGTCGACCCCGAGCCCCAAAAAACAAGGGAATTTATATTAGGTCTAGGGGTTCTTTGGCGTAGAGATAGCTCATTGGCTCTTTGGAAAAGGAGAAGTTCAATTTTAGGTCAGGTGCCTGCTGCTGACGTTAGTTAAAATGTGGGTTTTGCCAGTAATTGTTTCTTCAGTTTGTGGTCAGCTAGTTCCTGGAACACAAACATTCACACAATATCAAAGGTATAGGTTCTTACAATACAGATCAAAGGTATAGGTTTTTACAATACGGATCAAAGGTATGGGTTCTTACAATACTTGGGTTTGGGGACATTATTATTATTTTTTTTAAAAAAAATTTCCTTTCAATGAAGATGGCACAAAATAGGCAGATCTATTGTTCATAGATAGAGTCACTGTAAGTCATACTCAGCAGCACCTAACAACAACAATAACAGCAACAATATCTGTTCATGTACCTTCTTTCCTTTTAATTGGTGTATTTAAGCCGTTCATATTCAGTGTGGTTATGAATAGGCAAGGTTTTACTGATGTCATTTTATTGAGCTATATTTTTGCAATGTTGACAATTACTTTTGTCTGTTCACTTTTCCGTGCTGTCTCTATGTGAAGAACTTTCTTTAGTACTTCCTGCAAGATTTGTCTTGTTTTCATGAATTCCTTAGGTTCCTGCTTTTCTATAAATAGCCTAATTTATCTTTCTTATTTGATGGACGGTTTTTTTTTTTTAAAATTCACAATTCTCAGTTGACAATTGTTTTCTTTCAGATTTCTGCATATGCAAGCTCATTGTCTTCTTGTTTATGTGGTTTCTGCTGTGAATTACTAGTTTAATTTTATTGGCTCTCCATTTTTCTCAAGCTGCTTTTAGTTGCTGGGAGCTGAGCCGCTTGTTCTACCTAGCTGAAGCCATTTTGTACTTCTCTGAAGCCACTTTGTAATTCTCTAAGAACATGTTTGGACATGTTGACCCACCCGGGAGGATAGGTTTCAGTTTACCCCACCCTGGGAGGATAGGTTTACTGGGAATGCTCTGCTAAGTAACCTTACTTCTCCTTTCCACTTCCCTCATTCATGCTCCTATATATATCTCTGTATGATTTCAATAAAGTCGAGATTTGATCGGAAATTTCGTCTTGTCTCAATGTCTCTTTGTCTCCTGCGCCCCCCATACTCTTTCTTCCTCTCCTAGGGTCACCGTTGAATGTCCCCGCGGGCCGGGGCATTTAGTGTTCTACCTTGCCTTGATTTTTGGAAATATGGCTATGTTCTGTCTTGATCTTTGTATTTTGGGGTATATCTTATTTGGGATTCTTTCAGCTTCTTGATCTTCAGCTGCAGAACACAGCCTTCAGTATGCATTACATCTCAAAGGAACAAAACAAAAATGCTCACTACTGGACTAATGGACAACATCACGATAGATGGAGAAAAGATTAGAACTGTTGACAACTTCCTTTTACTTGGATCCACAATCAGCACTATTTGATACCATCAGTCAAGAGATATATTAGATTGGGAAAGTCTTCAGTTACAGACCTCTCCAAATTATTGAGGAATAATGCTGTAAATCTAGGACTAAGGGGTGTCTGACTCAAGCCATGGTCTTTTCAATCACTTGCTATACCTCTGAGAGCTGGACAGTGACTAAGAATGATAGAAGAACTGACGCCGATTCCACGATGGCTGCGGTTGTGGAAACAGTGTGGCTAGCTGCGGGAGCAGCAGACCACATGGAGGAGGGCTACCATGGCCTTCTATAGACCTCTGTTTATTGATAATTGAATAGTTAAACAGTTGATGACTGGTCTTTGGTGTAGATTGAGGCTCAACATCAGGAGATCAAGGATTCCCAGAGAGGAATGGATGAGTCCGGCGGCTCCCAGCCCCCTGCTGCTGAGCCTGCACCACTGCTGCAGCTCCATGAGGCTCCCACCGCCAGACCCCAGGGATCCCCTTATCTGGGATGGACAGTAGGCACCGCCCCCCCCACCCCCCCGGCTGGTGCAGCGGAGCCACCACACCGCCACAAAGTGGACTTGTTCTGGGAGAATCCTTGGAGCCAAGATGGCAGAGGCGGGAGACACGGTGGCAGGTTGAGGTTTCCTTGGGCAGGCCAGAGAGGAAGATCACCAATACAGTAGATTGATTAGAGTCACTGTGAGCTGTCTATGACTTGACGACACTTAACAGTGGCAGCATGTCCAAGATAGCAGATATCCTCAATGCACCACATCTGTTGATCTGTTGACTGCATCTGCCAAGAACTGTTTAGACCTGGGAGGGGTCTGTTCACCACTCTCAGGTCCCCTTCTCCATTTATAAAGAGGGAGGGCAGTGACACCTACTTCAAATTACAGTATGACCTCTTATTGGGGGGGTGGGTAATGGTGGCTGTGCTGGAATTGGGGACTCTGTCCCTGGCCACATGGTCTTCAGTGAGGTGTGGGATCTGGACTTGGGGGGAACTTTCATGGGGGAGTGTGCCACCCAGCCCCTAGGGTGTGTTTTACAGCCCTCGGGGGATGCTGTCCAACCCTTGGGGTGGACTCTTTGGCCCTTGGGGAGAGCTGTTTGGCCCTCTGGGTGAGCCAGCCCTTGGGGCAAGCCAGCCCTCAGGGCAAGCTGTTCGGCCCTCAGGGCGAGCTGGCTCTCAGGGTGAGCTTCTCAGCCCTCAGGTGGTGCTATCCAACCCCTGGATAGAAAAAACTGCCTTGGGTGTACAGATAATTTTATCTAGGCTTTTATGGCCACATGAGGGGGTTGGCAGAGCAGACTTGCCAGATGAATTGGGGGTCTGGGGCAAGGAGTTTGCCAGCATTTGGGTGTGCCGGGCTGGTAAGACATTCCTCTTCCTCTAGGTCGTATAGCCCTGGTGTACAAGTTGCCATACAATGGTCACTTGTGCTTGCTGTAAGGCTGAACACTGTGACACTGATGTATCAAATGCATTAATGGCTGGTTACCCAATGTGGACAGAGAGTGGGGTGGAGCTCCCTGATTAAAACAAGCTTGGAAGGAGGAGTGGCATCCACTTCCTTAATAGCTTGGCTCTGGAAAGCCTATGAACCTGGAGAGAGGATGAAAGGCACCCAAGTGTTGGGGACTCTCTTTCATAGGGTCGCTATGAGTTGCCTGCGACTCGATGGTACTCAACAACAACAACAACAACAACAACAACAACTTTCCTCCATCCTCTCCCCCATTACACCTATAAGTGACACCCCCAAAGCCCTTTTATTTGTAACTCACAAGTTTGTTCTCTCTAGGTTTGCTCCCTTTCCTATAGGTAACCTTAACACTGAGTTTTACTCCAGACCTGACCCTGAACCCAGTTCCAGAGACAAAA
>NW_006400244.1:190464-209271 GCF_000299155.1 Elephantulus edwardii | reverse complement strand
TCCTCTTCTGAGTGTATGATTTTTGTTGTATTTGACAGTCTATTTATGTTTCTAAATTTGCTCCTATGTGAATTGTTGTTGTATACTATCAAGTCACAACTGACTCCTAGCTGACCTTCCAGTGGGTTTTCATAGGCACTTTAATTACGTGATAAGAGACTGCCCATCTTTCTCCTTTGGAGCACTTGGAAGATTCGAACAGTGTGTCTTTGGGTTGGCAGCACAGCTCCTGACCACTAGCCCACAGAGTTCCCCTATGTGGGTTAAGGCCCTTAAATATGCTCATATGCTTTTCATGGGTACAAAAATATGTGTAACCTGAGGGTACTCAACAACAATGATCTTTATAGCACTGCAAACAGTTAATTTATAAGATTTAAGTTTCCTGAAAAGACTTGCTTCTGGAGCTTCCTCTCTGGGTCCTCAATCTGTGCTGTTATCTCCAAATTTGCCCCATTTTGAGATATCCCCTTGACAGACTTGTTTCACAGACCATACATCATCTCTCATCTTTGTAAACCCTTTAACCTCCCTTTGAGATTCTGTCTGAGTAAATTCTTCCTCATTTCTCAAAGTTGAGATCCACTGGGAATTCCAGATCTTGGCATCTTAGAAAATGAGCCTGGTGATGCCATGGTTAGAAGAGTCACCTGAGAATGGAAGAATTGACGGTTTAAAAATCACCAGTTGCTCCAAATGAGGAACATTTTACTGTAAAGATGAATTGTTGTTGTTGTATCATAGAGTTGAAACCGACCCATAGCTGGCAGGCTTTCAGAGACAGTTAATCACACCAGAGAATTGTCCATCCTTCTGCAGAGGGGCTGGTGGCCTCGAACCACGTGCCTTCAGGATTGCAGCACAGATTCTTGCCTCTAGGCCACCAGAATTCCTGAGAAATCCAATGAGACATCCAAGTTCTCTCCTTCAGGGTGGATGTGAGTTGGAATTTGCAGTGAGTTTGCTGGAGCCTGGGAGTCTTAGAAAGCTGGAGGTGATAGCTCAAAAAGACCTGCCCTTTTCCTCTGGGATGTGCCTAGAGATGCAGGAGGTTGCTCCGGTGGGTTAGGAGAATGAAAACTGAGGTGAAACTGGAAAGTTCTACAGGAGAATGTAGTTCTGTGTGACCTGGGGGAGAGATTGGGTGAGGCAGGCATGGTAGGCAGGTTCTGTCTCACTTCTTGATCTTCCTGTATCACTGTGACCAACCAGTACTGCTGTCCCATGTCTGACAGTAATAGTTGGCCTCATCCTCAGCCTGGGCCCTGCTGATGGTCAGAGGGCCATGTTTCCAGAGTTACTACCAGAGAACCGGTCAGGGATCCCCGAAGACCATTTGCTATTCTCATAGATGACCAGTATAGGGAACTGGCCTGGCTTCTGCTGGTACCAATGTTGTTTTCCCCACAAGTGATGTGGGCTGTCTCTCCCAGGCCCACTGACATTGAGGGTGCCTGAGTCAACTCATAGGAGGCTGCAGGGCCTGCAAGAGAGTCAGGAGAGTTAGGGTGACAGCGGAGGGGCTCAACTCCTGGAATCCACCCTCCTTTGAATTCAGGGAATCTGTGGACCCACGGGAAACTCTTCTGCTCTCCTACCACAAGATCCAGGGGCTTGGCTGGAGGAGAGAGCCCTTGGATGAAGGACAGCCCTGCACTCAGCAAAAGTGGTGTTCCCAAGGCTCCAGCCCTATGAGCACAGCTTCCCCCTTCAGGGTGGGTGTCTGAGCTCAGAATCAGATGAGGCCTCTCAGGGATTCAAGGGATGAAAGAGTTAACAACTAGGGACAGTACCTATGCAGTGAGCAAGGAGGTGTCCAGTTCATGGTGCTGATGCTCAGAGACCTACTTCTGAGAGTATGCGTGTTCTTCCTTGGGCTCTGTTATTTTGTTGCTGAAGAGGTTTAAATTATGCATATCAGCAGAGTTCAGGGCTTCCTGGAAGGAGCTGTTTGGCTACAGAGAAGTCACAGCCCTGAGGACACAGAGAGGGAGGCTGGGCCCTGCATACCACCCTCAGTCTTGGGGCCTCTCCCATGCCAGACCACAACTCCGACCCAACTTCTCCATGTCCAAATTGCAATACCTGAGTGGTATTACCCCAGAGATGGCCAGAGGTGACATGTTTTTCTAATTATGTAAGACACAGAAGTATGTGTCCCTGAGGTGATCCTGGAACCTGTGTTGGAGGGACGAGAGAGTCATTGTGTAGATGTTGGGGTTGTTCTAGATCGGAGGCCCTTTCTCTATTGATTCTTTTTTTTTCTATAATGATATTTTATTAATTTTCATAAACATTTACAGAGATTTTGGGTTTCCATTCATTCATTGTTGCACTATTCTCTCTACCCTCCTCCCAGTTTGTTCTTGTCCAAATGCCACAGTGCTTGTCAAAGCCAGTTCTGATTAATCTTCTTTGTCAGTGTATCCTTTGCCATTCCCTATCACTCCTCCCTGAGAGAGACTTCACCCTGAGTCATAAGGAAAAGGGGATGGCGTATTCTCTTAGCTACTTCCTGCTGAAAAGGGACGCTGTGGGTTTCAGGGTGAAGATCTTCTCTCACTACTCTAAAGGGCCCCTTTGGCAGTAGGAAACACATAGACTATTATGGAGATTGATTTTGGAATTTAGATGCACTCTTATTGATTGTGCTTGGCCGTACATGTTCATATCCTTCAAGATGTATCATGGGGGTGTTGCAACCTAGAAGACACAAATTTGACTAACAAGTTATAAGTACATGAGTCCAAAAATTATGGAAAAGTAAAAGATTCTTTCATTGTTTTACAAACCCTCCCCCAGGTCCCCTCCACCATGTAGCCCTCGCTCTAGTCTCCTGTGATGACAGAAATACCTAGTTATATATCTCTTTTAAACAGTTTTCTCCCTCCTCTGTTTCAGTGCAGTATACATTATTGAACCCATCTTACTCAGTCTCTCCCCAACCCCAAGGACAGTCCCATTCTACAACAGTGGCATCATGTAATATTTGTCCTTTTGTGACTGGGATATTTCACTCAGCATAATGTTCTCCAGAGTCAACCATTTTGAATAATATTGCATGAGTTCCTTGTTTTTTAATGCAGCATAGTATTCCATTCTGCGAATATACCACAGCTTCTCTAGCCATTGGTTTGTTGATGGGCACTTAGGTTGTTTCCAACTCCTTGCTATTGTGAACAAAGATGCAATAAACATGGGTGTGCATATATCTGCTTGGATGTCAGCTATGGTCTCTTCAGGGTATATTCCCAGTAGTGGAATTGCTGGGTCAAATGGTATCTCTATTTGCAACTTTTGGAGAAAGCGCCATACTGCTTTCCACAGGGGTTGCACCATTTTACACTCCCACCAACAGTGAATCAGGGTTCCAGTTTCTCCACAACCTCGCCAGCATTTGTTGCTTGCTGTTCTGTTAAATTTTGCTATTTTGACTGGGGTGAAATGATATCTCATAGTTGTTTTAATTTGCATCTCTCTTAGGGCTAGGGATTTTGAGCATTTCTTCATGTGTTTGTTAGCCATCTGAATGTTGTCTTCGGTGAAGTTTTCTCTATTGATTCTAACTCTGAGGGAAGTGTTCATTTTAGGCCAGGATCAGAGGTGTTCTGTCCTTGAACATTTTGGAGGAGTCAGATGAGAAAACTAGTCCTACTCCACACTTGGAACCTTTCCTGTGACATTCTAGGACCCCCTGTATCCATCCTCACCCTGTCCTCAAGTGAGTCCTGGAGCTCTTCAGGTGCAACTTCCCACTTTGATGACAGGAGTGCAGAACCATAAGTGCCCCGGGGAAGGGTAAAGTGCTACTTCTCAGAGTCTGCCCTGTCGGAGCATCCAGGGCAGATGACATGTGCTTTGGCCTGCTGTCCTCAGATTGCAGTTGAGGCCAGGAAAGGATAATGAGCTGAAAGACAGGCTTACTGGGGATGATGAGAGCCTAGTGCTGACTTCACTCACCTTCTGTAATTGTGTTGTGAGATGCCTTAAGGTGCTAGGAGAAGCATCACACTATAACTGTAATGAATGAAGTATAGAAATGAGAGCAGTGCATATGCCAGGCATGGGGACCATGGGAATGAAATGCGTTCCCTGTCCCCCTAGAGAGAAGATTTATGAAAGCAGAGACATGGATGTGGACAAAACTTCTAGAGCAGGTGTGTAGCAGGACTTGCTGTTCCTCAGTAGGTAGGGTTGAAAGACAATCATGTATTCCAAGGAGATGATCTTTGGGTCTATGACAGTTTTATGTCAGAACTAAGCCTATATGACGTATGAGCTTTAGACCTATGATCAGAGAAAGGAATGTCTCTGAAACCTAGATCCAACAGACACAGAGTTAGTGACAAGGGATATACTCCAGTGATAACACCCTTCTCTAGGTCTGAGGTCACAGTGAGAACCCTGACTGCATATTGGGATCCTGGGAAAAGGCCCGGCTGCTGTCCAGGGTCCCCGTTCTAGTATCTGTGCCTGTGATCTCTGCTGCCCCCTGGAGGCTGAGTGCACTCGTGCTGTGCTGCAGAGCTGCCTTGGTCCAGGAGCACGTCCTGCATCTGCTGATCAGCGTGTGATTTCTTGAATTCCTTTAACAATAAGCCAGTAGCCAGCTTATTGATCATGTATCCATCATGTCCAAGCAGAAGTCTGCCATTGTACCTGCCAATATTGCTTTTGTCAACCATTGCAGCTAGGTAAGTCAGGAGAAGCTCTCCTTCCTGATTTGAGACTTTTCCTTAGTGCTCGCTTGGGCAGCACATATACTAAAATTGGAACGATACAGAGAAGATTAGCATGGCCCCTGCGCAAGGAGACTTTTCCTTGAAGAAAAACAATTAGATAGATAGATAGATAGATAGATAGATAGATAGATAGATAGATAGATAACATATATAATTATCTATCTATCTATCTATCTATCTATCATCTATATCTCTAAATCTATTTCTATCTCTAGCTATCTATTTCTATCTCTATCTAACATTATATCATCTATCTTTATCTTTTAGATATATATGTATATCTATCTATATATCTTTCTAACTCTCTAAGCTTCACTTATTTTGCTTCTCTGGAAGCTTCAACTTAAAAGTCAAGTGATGACATCATCTCAAGATACTTAAAGAAGGGGTAAATTGTTTATATTCTCATCTGTGTACTTCGTGAAATCACATGTATACTTTTATATTTAAGGATGTAGGGGGAGAGAATGAGAGAGCCGGAAAACCCTAAATGATATGGTGCTGGAGCTCTGTGTTACACTTCTTTTTTGGAAGGTGATGACAAGATCTGCCATCAGGAAACTACCCCCATGCTTATAGCCATGAAGATGGAGGGAGGAGTAAGTACCTGCTGTCAGTGTGGTGTCTACTTGGGAGCTAAAGGAATAGAACCCAGAATCCACTGATTGAACACTAATTCACAAGGCCCTGGAGGCACCTCAAGCGAACTTGATCAGACAGGTGCAGGTAATCAAATGAGGTAGCAGCTGGTGAGTCCAGGAAATGCTCAACACCAGGGGAGCTCTAACTGTAGTGACCCCCCATTCTGGCCTTAGTCAGACAACGTGGTGCCCAGATCAGGCCCCTGTCCACAGGAAAATGCCATCACTACCTTAACTCCTAGTAACCTCACCTATCCTCTTGATACAGTTCCCAGAGGCCCTAAATTTAAGTGACAGTTGGAACTCTGCTGTCACGATGATTTTCCTTCCCTGGCATGAGAATGCCTCAGGCCTGTCACACCACCCAGTGTTCCATGAATGTATATGTCCTGTTTTCAGTCCCCATGTGGCCATTGTCCCAGATGGAAAAAGCACATATGCTCTGAGAAGGAGCCTGTGAGTAATGAGCTCATAGCCACCACCGTATGAGTCCTTCTGGAGCCCTGGCGGGGATGTGGCTGCTTGCAGTGGACAGATCAGAAGGCTGGAGTTCTTGAAAACTGTGAAAAAGTCTAGAGGACTCAAATGATTAGAGAGAATTGACAAGGGCTCTAGACTCCAAAACAAGATTTTTTTATTTCAAGCAGAGCAGGGAAGGGGGTGAATAAAGATGACCTGGGGGGAATTTGAAGGTTTAAGTCTCAATAGTTATGATAATATTTTTATTATTGTATTATATTGCAATGTATTAGAACAATAATTATTGTTATTATGTGTCATCAAGTCATAACAGACACACCACTGACCTTTTAACAGGTTTTCAGAGGCACTAAATCTCAAGGAGGGAGACTGCCCATCCTTCTCCTGCGGAGTAGCTGGTGGATTTGAACCGTGTGCCTTTGGGATTGCAGCACACATTCTTACCTTTGGTCACCAGAGCTCCTCCTTGAATATAATTATTAGTACTAAATAGCAGATATCTAAATAGAAGATTACAGGGATTGGTGAATGTTATATGTGCACAGTACACCATAGCAAAGAGTATATGCTGTACGTTTTCAGTTTCTTACAAGATAATCATAAGATGATGAGAGGACACATAGTTCTAGTAACTGGTAAATCATCAGACAAATTTTAAAAAAAGAAAGAAAAAACTCCAAAAAGTGGTCGAAATAGAAATAAATAAAAACCCTAAATAATCCAAACCTTAAATATGTTCTTATTTGCTTATTTCTCTTTGGGATCAATTGTAAAGATTTACCAAGAACACTGTACATGAAGACCCTGTGAGGACACCCTATTACCTGTAGCATCCGTTCCACCACAGAGGACACGCACTCTGGCTATGACGTGGTTTGATGTCATCCAGTCCACCATGATTCATGGAGACCGTACGACAGCAGATCTGAACATTGCTCCATCCTGCCCCATTGATTGTTGTAGTCACTATATCATCCATTGTTGGTGGTCATTCTCTCTCTGACTCTACACCTTTCTCAGCATGGTGGCCTTTTACAGTGACTGACCCCTTGTAATAATAGGTCAAGTTAAAAAAATATTTTTATTTGCTGGGTAAAAAAAAAACAACCAAAAAACAACACAACAAACCAACCTGAGAGATGGATTATATGAAGAAGAATGTGGCATCAGAATTGGAGGAAGGCTCATCAACAGCTACATTATGTAGAAGTATAGAAGACACAACCTTGCTTTTTCAAAGTGAAGACCTAAAGCATTACTGAAGATGATCAAAGACTACAGCCTTCAATATGAATCATAACACAACATCAAGAAAACAGAATTCCTCACCCCTGCACCACGGACTGCCAAAAGAACAAATAAATCTGTCTTGTAGGAAGTATAACTAGGTTGATCCTTAGAGACAAGGATGGTGAAAATTAATCTTACACAGTTTGGGATTATCAGGAGGCACCAGTTTGGGGAAAAAGACATTGTGTTTGGAATGGTAAAGGGGAATTGAAAAAGATGAAGATTCTCAACAAGAAATAATGAAAATCCAGTAAGTTACAACCAACTTCATCCATGCAATTGGACTGGGCAGATGGAGTGGGTGTGGCTAGAAGAAAACACCAAAGAATGAAACCTGAGGGCTTTTTCTGAACTTAGTGGAACTGAGGACTCCTTAGAGGTCCTGATGGTTGTCTTGGGGAAGTTGGGGAGATGTTTAGGGACCCGCGGTGAGTTCATTGGACTCACCTGGCTGTAAGGGACTGATGTCCTTAGCAGTGTCTGCTGTTATGCCTGTGCCTAATCTGTAACTGGGGCCTGAATTTATGATGATTTCACTGGGCCTGGCCTCAATCTGTGCTGTCACCTCAGAGATGTGACCCATTTCTAGATGTTTCCTTCCTTGATAACATGTCCCACGGGGCCCTGTGCCATCTCTTATCTCTCTTAACACTCTTTGACCAGCCTTAATCATCACATGTGGAAAATTGTTGTAATTCTAGTCCTTTAAAAAAGGAAGCCTAGTGAGGCAGTGGTTAAAGTATTCAGCTGTGAGGGACTGGATGGTTTGAAGTCATCAGTTGCTTCAAACAAGCAAAATAGTACTGTGTGTGTCTACAAAGACTGATAGTATGGGAAATCCCATGAGGCAGTTCATTCTGTCCCACAGTGTTGCTTTGAGTTGGAAGTAGTATTGAGTTAGGTGGAATCTTGGGGGCCTTTAGGGAGCTGGGGGTGATAGAAAGACCTGCTTCACTGACTCTGGCATGTGCCACAATCTAGAGGCCCAGGAAGTTGTTCTCATGTATCAGGAGATAAAGGCTGAGGTTTGAAAAGGTAGAGGGGCAGTGAAATGGAGGAAGACCCCTAACGGGCTGTGCTGACTCAGTGAGTGCACCGATGAGCATAAATGTGTCAGAGATGATGAGGACGATGAGGATAGGATAGGGTTCAGAGCTGTTCACAGGGTCATACTATGAGTCATATTCTACTCGACAACACCTAAGTAACAGCAAGTGAAAGTCTGTCCTGCTCAGTGTGATCTGGGGGAGAGACTGGGCGAGCCAGGCATGGTGGCAAGTTTCTGTCTCACTTCTCCATGTGCCTGTGTCTCTGTGACCAGCATTGCTGCCGTAAACCTGACAGTAATAGTCAGCCTCGTCCTCAGCCTGAGTACTGCTGATGGTCAGGGTGGCCGTGTTCCCTGAGTTAGCGCCAGAGAACCGATCAGGGATCCCGGAAGGCCGGTTTTTATCACTGTATATGACGAGTGTAGGGGACTGGCCTGGCTTCTGCTGGTACCAGTGAGTATATTTACTTCCAATGTTGTCTCCCCCACAGGTGATGCGGGCTGTCTCTCCCAGGCCCACTGATGCTGAGGGTGCCTGAGTCAGCTCATAGGAGGCTGCAGGGCCTGCAGGAGAGAGGAGAGTTAGAGTTACAGCTAAGGGGCTCAACCCCAGGAATCCACCTTCCCCTGAACTCAGGAAATCTGTGAACCCTCAGGATCCTCTCCCTTCTGCCCCTACAGGGCCCAGAGGTTAGGCTGGAACAGGGAGCCCTGGAGGAATGATAGTCTTCCACTGGGCAAAGGTGGTGTCTCCAGGGCTGCAGGTCCATGAGCATAGTTGCCCCCTGCAGGCTGGGTTTTTGAGCTCAGAGCCAGACCAGGCCTGTCAGGGTGGGAGAGGGAATAACTTGAGGCAGCACCTGTGCAATGAACAAGGAGGGTGAGGATGAGGGGGGTCCAGTTCATGGTGATGATGGTCAGAGACCTGCTTCTGTGAGGATGTTGGGTTTGGTCTCCCCCTGTGCCCAGTTCTCTTGTTGCTGAAGAGCCTTCAGTTATGCAAATCAGCAGAGCTCAGGACTGCCTGGAGGGAGCTGTGTAGTTGCAGAGAAGTCTGAACCCTAGGAACCCAGAGAGGGGAGGATGGGTCCTGCATGTCACCCTCAGTTGTGGGACCTCCCCCATGCTAGCTCACAATTCTGTACCAATATCTCCATGTCCACACTGTGTCCTGGGCTAACCCCTGGGTGGTCTGCTGGCCAGAGGGGAGATCTTTAATTATTAAAGACAGAATTCTGTGCCCAGGAGGGTGGTTCTGGGGTCTGTCCTGGAGGGAATAGAGAAAGAGTCACCATGTGGATGTTGGAGTTGTTCTAGTTTTGTAGGCATTTTCTTTGCCCATTCTGAGTTTGAGGGAGGTGTTCATTTTAGTTCAGGATCAGAGGTGTTCTGTCCTTGAAAATTTTGGGAGAGTCCAATGTGAAAACTAGTTCTACCTCTTTCAGTTTGACATTCCATCTGACATTTATGGACCCACTACATCCATTCTTCTCTGTCCCACAAGTAAGACCTGGAGCTCAGAGAGGTTCAAGTTCCCTACCCAGATGACAGCCAGGAGTGCAGAGGCACAGGTGTCCCCTGGGAAGGCAAGGTACTGTGTGTCCAGGGCAGGTGACAGGTGCTTTGTCCTGCTGTCCTCGGGGTGCAGTCAGGGCCAGCAAACGATGGTGAGCTGAAGGACAGGCTTGCTGTAGGAGCTGACGAGAGCCAACTGCAAAACCCGCTCACCTCCTGTGATTGTGTTGTGAGATGCACATAACTGCAAAGAACCAAGCGGCAGAAATTCATGAGAAATTCTTGAGGAATGAAATGTGTCTCCTGCCCCCTAGAGAGAAATTTTACGAAACCAGGGACATGGATGAAGGAGAAGCTTCTAGAAACTGTAGAGGGCAGATGTGGAACAGAACTTGCTGTTTCTCTGTAGTAGGGCTGGAAGAGGGTCATGTGTCCCAAGTACACAGTCTGAGTTCATGAATTTCATTGTCTAATCTAGGCTGATATGATGAATTGTCCTTGGACCTTGGATTAGAGGATCCAAGAGACACAAAAGTGGTGACAAGGGATATAAACTCAGTGAGGACACTTCTTCGGCAGGTCTGAGGTCACACATTAGAATTTCCGAGTAATGGCCTAGCTGCTGTCCTGGGCCCCCTTGTCCCAGAGTCTGTGCCGGTGGTCTCTGCTGCCCTCTGGTGGCTGAGCGCGCTCATGCTGTGTTGCAGAGCTGCCTTGATCCAGGGGCAGATCCTTTATCTGCTAATCACCGCTTGATTCCTTGAATTCCTTGAACCGCAAGCCAGCAGCCAGCTTGTTGACCTTGTCTTCGTCCCCTCCAAGAAGTCTACCATCTTGCTTTCCAATATTCCTTTTATCAACCACTGCTGCCATGTGAGTCAGGAGAAGCCATGAGTCAGCCTGCTGACTCCTAATTGGAATTTTTCCTTGAGAGAAATCTCTCTTAGTATAGATAAGATTCACTGGTTTTCTTTCTTTTGAGGACTAAACATAAAACCCAAGACATTAAGACATTAGCCCAAGGCACCCAAATAAGGCGTAATAGTTTATATTGCTATATGTGGACTTAGTGGAATCATGTGTACACTTTTATATTTGAGGAGATAGGTACAGAGCGTGAGAAATGAGAAAGTAAGAACACTCCAAAGGATATGGTGATGGAGATTTTGTGTCAAATATCTTTCCTGGAAGGTGGTGACCAGCCCTACCATCCAAGACCCTCCTCCATGCTTATAGCCATGAAGATGGTGGAGGAGGAGGGGGCAGGAGCTTGCTAGCTATTGGCACAGGTCCTTATTCCTGAGCTCCAGGAATAGAACCTAGAACATGTTGACCAAACTCTAACTACAAAGAACTGGCTCCACTCCTAACAAACTTGATCAGACAAGTGCAAGTAATTAGATTGTAGGGTATGAGGTGGCTGATTCTGAATCCAGAATATGCTAACTGTGGAGGAACTTTGACTGTATTAAATCCCCATTATGGATTTACTTGGACAACATGAGGCTCAGACCAGGCCCCTGTTTTCAGGAAAAGGGTCCTCACATCATTAACTCACAGCGACCTCACCTCTCCTCTTGACACAGTTCCTCTGAGGCCCTAAATGTAAGTGACAATTGGATCTCTCCTCTCAGTAGAATTCTCCTTTCTTGATGTGAAGAGTCCCTAAGGCCTGTCATCATCACCTGGTGTTCCAGGAAGGTCTCTGTCATGTTCCCAGCTCCTGTGTGGTCACTCTCCCAGCTGGACACACCGACCCTCTGAGTAGAGGAGCTCACAGCCACCACCCCATGAGTCCTCCTGTAGCCTTGGTGGTGGGTGTTGCTGCTTCCAGTGGACAGATCAGAAGGCTTGAGTCCTTGGGGACTGAGAAAAAGCCTAGTGGGCCCAAATGATCTGAGAGAGCTGCAAAAGACAAGATTTTTTTCCATTTTAAGCAGAGCAGGGAAGGGAGGGACTAAGGATGAGCAGGTTGACCTGAGGGGAGTTTGAAGGCTGCAGGCCCCAAAATGCTGGGTCCCCAAGGTGGCTTTCTAGAAGGAATCACAGTCCATCATTGAAGAAGAGGGACAGTGAGTGTCTCTGGAACCAACTACACAGGAGCCTCCCTCGTGCATCTCTCCCAGACCCACGGCTCTCCTGGGAGTGTGATGAGCCCAAGGTTGAAGGGTTCATGCTCAGGTGGTCCCAGGCCATGAGAAAACTCCCAAGCTAAAGGGTGCTTCTGCAAGCAGGTTTCATATACTCAACAGTGAAATATCACCTGTCTAAAAGATGAATTAAGAAAGTGAAAAAGCAGTCTGAACCAGAGAATTGTTCAACATCACATATTGAATTTTTCTGCTGGATTGGAAAAATAATAGAAAATAAGGCTTTCTGTTATTGTTGAAACAGGAACCAAAGTATAATTATGTTTGGAAGAAAACTAGTACAGCTTAAGAGAAGATATGTAAGAGTGGAAAATGACAGGGTTAGGAGAACATCACATATGCGGAGTGTATGATTAAGTAAAGGTAAGTGATGCATTGTTTCAGTTTAGTACAAGATAGTCATAAGACAGTTGTGTTGTTGTTAAGTGTGTCAAGTTGAGCATGACTCATAGTGACCCTGGGAAAAACAGGTCTCAGCTCAGACTAAACCTGTGCCATCTTTATCATTTCTGACACTCTTGACCCATTGCTGCATTTACTATGTCAATGTTAATCAATCCTTCATCTTTTTCTTAAATTTTTTTATTAAATTCAACAAAAATTCACAGAGACTTTGGATTTCCACCCATTCATTGTTGCACTTTTGTCCCCTCCCAACCCTTCCCCCCAGTACACTCCCCTCTTGGAAAAGTAAAAGAAAAATTCTTTCATTGTTTTACAATCCCTCCCCCCCAGGTCCACTCCACTATGCAGCCTTCACTCTGGACTCCCATCATGACAAAAATACCTAATTACATATCCCTTTCAAACAATTTTCTCCTCATCTGTTTCAAAGCCATATACATTATTGAACCCATCTTTCTCAGTCTCCGCACAAACCCGATGTCAGTCCTGTTTTACAACAGTGGCAGCTCCTATATATATCTCTGTATGATTTCAATAAAGACTTGATTGGAAAAAAAAACAAAACAAAACAGTGGCACCATGCAGTATTTGCCCTTTTGTGACTGAGATACTTCACTCAGCATAATGTCGTCCAGGGTCACCCATTTTGAATAATATTGCGTGAGTTTCTTGTTTTTCAATGCAGCATAGTATTCCATTGTGTGAAAATACCACAGCTTCTCTATCCATTCGTTTGCTGATGGGCACTTAGGTTGTTTCCAACTCCTTGCTATTGTGAAAAAAGCTATGATAAACATGGGTGTGCATATATCTGCTTGTGTGGGAGTTATGCTCTCTTTGGGGTATATTCCCAGCAGTGGAATTGCTGGGTCAAATGGTATCACTATTTGGTTGCACCATTTTACACTCCCATCAACAGTGAATAAGGGTTCCAGTTTCTCCACAACCTTGCCAGCATTTGTTGCTTGCTGTTCTGTTAAATTTTGCTCTTCTTACTGGGGTGAGATGATATCTCATAGTTGTTTTGTCAGCCCTTCATCTTTGCAAGCATGATGTCCCTCTCCAGGGATAGTCTTTTCTAGCAACATACCCCAAAGATGTAACATGAAGCTGTGTCTTCTTTGCCTCCACTGAACACTCTGGCTGCATTTTCTCCCAAACCCCTGTGTGTTCTTTTGGTAGTCCATGAGCTGTTCAGTACTCTGCTCCAACACCACAGAGATTAGCATTGCTGCTCCTGCTTACCTTTTTTGGGTGTTATTTGTTTGATACCATTTTTTCTACTCTTTTACTTTTAGTCTATCTTTTTTCTCATTTCTTTTATGTGTTTCGCACAGACAACATATTGATAAGTTTTGGTATTTTATTCATTCTACTACTCTTTTTCTCTTAATTGCTGCATTTAATCCATTCACATTAAGTGTGATTATTGACAAGCCAGATTTTATTACTGCCATTTTGCTGTGTTTCTTCTTCTGTTGTTTCTGGTTACTATGGTCTATCCATTTGCCTTTGGTGTCTGTCTGACTTTTCTTAGAATTTCTTGTAGAGGTGATATTGTTTTCACAAATTCCTCAAGTTCTTGATTGTCTGAAAATGACCGAATTTCTCTTTCATATTTGATGGACAGCTTTGTTGGGTACTGGAGCCTCAGCTGGAAATTGTTTTCTTTCAACCTTCTGTATGTGCCATCCCGTTTTCTTTTTGCTCACATGGTTGGTTTCTGCTGAGAAATTAGAGCTCAATCTAATTGTTCTCCTTTGTAGGTGACACTTTGTTTTTCTTAAGCTGTTTTGGAGAATTTGACTGATATGTCTTGAGGTTTTTCTTTTGAGGTCTACGCTGTTTGGGGTTCCCCGAGTTTCTCTAATGTGGATTTCCCCATTCTTCATAATTCATGGGGAATTTTCTTTAGTACCTCTTCCATACTTTTCTCAATGCTTTTCTGTCCCCTTCCTGTTCTGGAATTCTGATCATAAGCAGGATGACCCTTTTGATGTTATTACACATGATTCTAATATTTCCTTCGTTTTCCTTCCATCTTCTCTTTGATTTTTCTTCTAGTGTGTTCCCATTGAGGTTATTGTCTTCCAGATCGTGCCTCTCTGTTTCATCTCTTATGTTCTAGTTTTTTGTCCATCCAGCATGTTGGAAAATTCTGCCATTTTGGTCTTGATATTCTGCTTTGCATTTTTATTATTTCCAGTACTGTGTTGGTTGTACTTTCCATGTCCTGTGATGATTTTTTAAAGTCCTTGCACTTCTTTATCATTGTTGTTAGGTGCTGTTGAGTCAAGTACAACCCATAGAGACTCTACAAATAACTGATGTGAACATTGTCCTATTCCATGCCATCCTCACCAGCTCTAACACACTTAAGCCCATTGCCACAGTCACTGTGTCAACCACCTGCTTGAGGGTCCCTCTTCGCTGTCCCTTTACCTTCCTAAGCTTAATGTTCCTTTTTGAGGAATAACCTTTCCTAGCAACATGTCCAAAGTATGTGAGATGAGGCCTCATCATCTTTGCCTGCAAGGAGCACTCTAGCTACAACTTCTCCAAGAAATATCTGTTTATTCTTTTGAAGTCCAAGGGATCTTCAGCACTCTTCTCCAAAACCACAGTTCAACAACATCAATTCTTCTGTCATCCTTAGTCATTGTCAAGCTCTCAAGTGATCAAAAAACCATGGCCTGAATCCTCAAAGTGACATCATTACTCCTCAGCAGTTTGGAAATGTCCCTGGCTGCAGACTTTCCCGGGGAAATATGTCTACTGATCTCCTGACTGCTAGTACCAAGTGTATTGATTGTGGATCCAAGTAAGATGAAGTCGTTGACAGTCTCATTCCTTTCTCTGTCTATCATGATGTTACCTATTGATCCAGTGGCAAGGATATTTAATTTCTTGATGTTGGGATGCAATCTATATTGAAGGCTGCAGTCTTCAACCTTCTGCAGCAACTGCTTCAAGTCCTCCTCACTTTCAGCAAGCAAGGTTATGTCATCTGCCTAACGAAGGTTATTTATGAGTCTTCCTCTAATCTGGAAGCCATATTTTCTTCATTGAGCCCAGGTTCTCCAATAGTTTGCTCAGCGTATAGATTAAATATGTATGGAGAAAAGATACAACCCTGACACACACCTTTTCTAACTTTAAACCATGCAGTAATCCCTTGCTCTGTTTGCAGAACAGCCTCTTGGTCTAGGTATAGATTTTGCATGAGCACAAGCAAGTGTTCTGGAGTTCCCATTTTTCTCAATGTTAGCCATTATTTACTATAATCCACACAGTCAAATGCCTTTACACAGGCAACAAAGCATGAACTAGACATTCTTCTGGTATTCTTTGTTTTCAGCCAGAATCTATCTGACACCAGCAATTATATCTGGTGCCACAGCATCTTCTTAATCCAGTTTGTGTCTCTGTCTTTGTTATCTGGTGCCACAGCATCTTCTTAATCCAGTTTAAGTGTCTCTGTCTTTGTTATCTGGTGCCACAGCATCTTCTTAATCCAGTTTAAGTGTCTCTGTCTTTGTACTGTCTTGCTCTTTTTGAATGATTCCCACCAGTATTTTGCTTATATGTAATATTAATGATGTTGTTCAATAATTTCCACATTGTGTTGGATCATCTTTCTTGGGAATGGGAACAAACATTGATTTTTTTTTTCCAGTTAGTCAGCAAGGCAGCTGTCCTCCAAATTTTCTGGCATGGACTGGTGAGCATGTCCAGGGGTGTATTTATTATTTGAAACATGTCAGTTGGTATCTCATCTATTTTGGGGGCTTTATTCTTTTGTCAATGCCTTCAACGCAGCTTGAATTACTTTCTCCCTTATCATTTACTTTTTTGTTGTTATTTTTCTTTTATTTATATTCCTGTTGTGTTCCATTTAATCAGATCTGAGTGAAGTTGCCCCTCCTTCTCCAACGGAGCATCTGGTGGCTTCGAACTGTGTGCCTTCAGTATTGTAGTGCAGCTTCTTACCACTAGGCTACCAGAGCTCCCTTATCATCAACCTTTGATCGTATGGTACTTCTCAAATTATTTCAGTATCGGCCAGTTCTCTTTGGTCCAGTTTCTTCCATCTTTTGCAATTTTTTCCATAGTTGTTCATGTTCCTCTGTATTGACATATTTCTTTTCCCTCTGTGTCTCTGGAGTTTTCACTTTATTTATGGCTTCCAGTTTTTCTTCTATCATTTACACTTCTTCCATGACTGATCATATAAGTCCACAGCAATATATTTCCTCTTATTCGTTTTCTCTTGGTGTTCACTTTATTTATGGCTTCCATTCTTTCTGTCATCATTTGTACCTTTTCCAATAGATGTTCATATAACTCTGTGTCAATATATTTCTTCTGCCTCTTTGTCTCTGGGGTATTCATTGGATCTGCAATATACTCTGCTTTTTATGGAGAAGGTTTATTTTGGGTTTTGACTTCTGCTTTTTTTTTTTTTTTTGTGAGTGTACCGTCAAATCAGATCTGACTGGTACAGGAGGAGATTGTCCCTCCTTTCCCGGCAGAGCCTCTGGTGGATCCAAACCGTGCGCCCCTGGGATTGTAGTTGCAGCTCCTTGCCACTAGGCCACCAGAGCTCCCTGACTTCTGCTTTCTTGACATTATGTGAAGGTTTTCCTGCTATGTTTTAGGCTATTTGTATTGTCTGTAGGTTGTTGACAGTTCTTTATATTTATGATGTAATTGATGAGTTGCAGACTTAAAGTGTCCCCTATATGCAGGAGGGCAATTGGTTATACCAGAAGCCCTTTCTGGTCCTGCGCAGTGGGAAAACTTACCTTTCCTAAAGTCTTTCAACTTCTCTTTGGACTTCAGTATAGCTTTGCAAGAATCTTTTATTTCCTTTTTTTCTTTCTGAATCTGAATTTCGTTTATTTCTTTACTTGATTCGGTTATTGAAGCAGGTTATAAAGTTTCCCCCATAACATCAATTCAACTTTAAAAACAATTTAGATTTATTGAACATGACTTTTAAATTTTACTAGTGAATTTTTTTATTTTATTATTTTTTTGTGCATTGTATCGTCAAATCACATCTGACTGGTACAGGAGGAGATTGCCCCTCCTTCTCCAGCAGAGCTCTGGTGGATTAGAACCAGGTACATCTGGAATTTCAATGCAGCTTCTTGCCACTAGGCCACCAGAGCTTCCTTTACCAGTGAATTTTTAAAAATCATTCTAGTATTCAGTGCTCTTGTTACTGATTTTTTTCTCTTTGGTTCTAAGACTTTAAAAATACATTTAGAATGACAATTAAAATGTTACAGATTCAGTTACAGACTAATTATATTAGTAAAAGAATAATACATAAATGAAATAACGTTTACCATTGTTTTACTTGCCACTCTCTAACAAAGACTGATAAGGCCATATGGTGACTGATGAGTATTTACCTAAGTAAAGATTTATTTACAGTCACTTTGAATAAATATTAGGCTTTCATGTTTCTTAATATTAAACACAATGCCGCTATATTGGTCATCGTCAGAATCTTACAATATTGTTCACATTCAATGAGTCATCAGTTGATGTTGAGTCAGGAATCTTTTCTGAGTACTATCCATCTCTTTTCAAGTTTGTAATTGCCCTTGGTGGTCCACAATGTGGCCTGAGATCTGTTTCCCCCTGACTGCTGCACTTTCTCTGTCTGGAGTGGGGCTAGGGGGACAGGACTAAGTATCTCTATTCATCCACCTTCTCAGGTCTCATGTAGTCTTGTGTGAATCTCTCCTGCCTGTGCCTGCCCCTTCTAAAGTTTGTAATTGTCCTTGGTGGTGCTGGGGTGAAGCAGAGCCAGAGACCAACTTCTCCCTGGCTCCTGTACTCTATCCAGGATGGGGCCAGAGGGACAGGGCCACATACCTCTATGCAGTTTTCCTCTCAGGTCTTTAGTAGTTTGGTAGAAATCTTTCCTGCTCGTGCCTGCATTTTCTAAACTTTGTAATTTTCCTTGGTGGTGGTGCACAGAGTAGTTGGAGATCAACTTCCTCCAGCTGCTGTACTTTCTCTAGATAGGCTCACTTTTTCTTTTTAAAGTAAAACTCATTTTAAATGGTCAAGAGTATCTCATAAATGTACAAAAAACCTCCACCAAAACCAAAATGCCTAAACCTTAGATATTTTCTCATTTGCATCTCTCCTTTGTGGTCCTATGATAAAGATTTATCAATAACATTGTACATGCAGACTTTCTAGGTACAGCCTATCATTAAGTATCTTCTTAAACATAAAGGAAGTGCATGCTGGGCACTGGTTAAGTTCTATCCGGGCCACTATGGCTCCTAGAGACCTCCCTGATCTGAACTTTGTCCTGTCTTGCTCCATTGTAAAAAACCTGCCTCATGCTTAAGCTGATTGTTGTAGTCATTGTGACAATTTGTCTCATTGAAGTATGGGAGTATGGTAGGGGAGTATGGGAATGGGGTGAGGGGGTGGGGCCAGGTCTTTCTTTCTTTGTTTCCTTGATTTCTTTTTATTTCTCTTTCTCTCCCTCCCCTGCCCTCCCCTCC
>NW_006400244.1:168598-189700 GCF_000299155.1 Elephantulus edwardii | reverse complement strand
AAACATATCTATCTTAAATAAGTAGAACCAAGTTTCTATTCAGAGGCTAGAATAATGAAACATCATCTCACACACTTTGGTTTGTCAGAAGGCACCAGTCCTTGGAAAAAGACATAGTGCTTGAAAAAGAAGAGAGGTGCCTAAAGAGATGAAGATGATCATCAGGGAGGAACAAATTACAACCAAGTTCATTTATGCAGTTATACTGGAAAAGTGGAGTAAGGTGTGACTAGGAGTAAATATCAAGAAATAAAATCAGAATTCTTTTTCTGAGACTTAAGTGGAACTGAAGGCTTCTTGGAGGTCCTCATGGCTGTCCTGGGGGGCATCTGATGGGCATTCAGCTCTCTGAGTCCAGTTCGTTGGACATACCTGGTTGTAAGGGACTGATATCTTTGGAAATTGTTGCTGTTATCTCTGTGCCTAACCTTTAATTGAGGGCTCAGGTACATTATGATGTCACAAAGCCTGGCCTTGGTCTGTGCTACTATCATATATGTGACCCATTTCTAGATATTCCTTCCTTAATGACATATCTCACATGGCCCTTTGCTGTTTCTTATTTCTGCTAACATTTCCCACCACCCTTTGAGAGTCTATCAGGGTGGGCTGCCTTAGTGTTGAATTTCCAGTTTTCAGGCTTTAGAAGACAAGCCTTGGTGGCACAGTGATTAAAGCTTTCAGCTGTGATGGAAGGATTAATGGATTGAAGTCATGAGTTGCCCCAAGTAAGAAAAATGTGTCTTCCTGAAGATTGATAACCTTGAAAATCCTGAGTCAGAAAATTTCCACCTACATGGTTCTCACGATTTAAAATTGTCAGTGAGTTGAATGGAGTCTAGAGATCTTTATGGAGCTGGAAGTGATAGAAGGAACTGCTCGAGCTGTGCTCTCCACCACCAAGACAGCGCATTCTGGCGGAGATACCTGAAAAATGGCTGAAGATTCCAATTACAGTGACAGTGATTCATCTTGTGATTGGACTGTCATCAGTTATGAGGGATCTGATATTGAGATGGTGAATTCTGAACATGGTGTAGCCAGTGATAATGGGCTGCTTGTTCTAGAAGGTTCGTTTTTTGAGCATGAGGAAGTTCAAGTTTTGTCAGGTGTAAACAGCCAGAGGAACACAATGGTGATGGGAGAAATTGCTCATCCAGCTGTGGAAGAAACCAAGTCAGCAGTTGAAGAAGAGGAAGAAACACCATTTGAAGACATTATCTACTTTGGAACTGTCAGTGATGATTCTGATATTGTTACCCTTGAGCCACCTAAGTTAGAAGAAGTTGGAATTCAGGAAGAAGCTGTAATTGTTGAAGAAGCAGAGAGCTCAGAAACCTTTCACATGGCTTCTTCCTTTAGCAGCCAGTATACACTCTGTCAGTCAGAAATTGCATTTTCATCTCAACATAATGATGATGAATCACGTAGTGATGAAATTGGTTATCAGCCCAGTCCTGCTGAAGAGGAACCGTCTGCTGAACAGGAGCCTGAACCTTGCAAGGAGAACTTGGATAAGCACCATTTCAGTAATGGTCTTAATATATGTGTCATACTTGCTTTGGTGATTGCCATCAGCATGGGATTTGGGGATATCTATGGTACAGTTCAGGTTCTGAGACATCAATAGTTGGTCAAAAACCATGAAGATAAATTAAGTGATATGAAGGATTATATTTCCCAATGTCAGCAAGGACAGGAGTCTTTTATAGATAAGTCATTGAAGGAAAACCTTGCTAGGTGTTGGACCCTTACCGAAGAAGAGAAAATGTCTTTTGAAAGTCAGCAAAAGTCCCTTGCTACAGAAAATGTACTGACTGAAAAAAAGGAAATAGAAACCTTACGGGAAAGACTCACTGAGCTGGAGCGGAAGCTAATCTTCGAACAGCAGCGTTCAGATCTGTGGGAAAGACTGTATGTTGAGGCAAAAGATCAAATTGGAAAACAAGAAACGGATGGAAATAAGAAAGGGAGCAGGGGAAACCAGAGGGCACAAAAGAAGTCAAAGGAAACATTTTTGGGTTCAGTAAAAGAAACATTTGATGCAGTGAAAAATTCAGCCAAAGAATTTGTGAGGCATCATAAAGAAAAAATTAGACAGGCTAAAGAAGCAGTGAAAGAAAATCTGAAAAAATTTTCAGATTCCGTTAAATCTACTTTTAGACATTTCAAAGTTACCATCAAAAATAACTTTGAAAAGAGAAAGAAAAGATATGGTGCTCCAAAAGAAGCAGCAGCTAAAAAATCAAGAACAGTTTATCGAGCGCATTTATACCCACAATACAAGGCGACAACACAAAAGCACCAAAATAGATTTCCTTGTTCCAACGTTTACAAATACATCATAATGACTGCATTTTATTTTTCAATTCTTTTTTAGAATCATGACTTCTCATCATGTTGTTTTTACATTATTTTCAGATTTGTGATGAGTGGTTAGTGACACACTCAATTTGATAATGACCATTGTGTCTCCATTAATGACACAATGTAAATTACTCAATTTACCAATGTATTTCAAGAAATAAATATTTTTATTTCTCTTTATTTGAATTTTTAATTAAAAAACAAGATATTGATAGACTAACAGCTGTGCACAGATATGGATCTATTCCTGTTGATAGGCCAGGCAGCTATCTCCCAAATTTCTTGGTAAAGACAAGTAAGGCCTTTGAAGTTTACATCCATTTTCTGTAGAATCTCAACTGTTGATCTGTCAATTCCTTGTTTTTTATTAATGCCTTCAGTACCACTTGAACTTCTATTACACCAACAGTTCTTAATCATATGCTACTTGCACTGTTATTCTGCCATAGTGTAGTGGCTTGTGTATTACTTGAAGCTATGTCACCAACATCTTATATACTGACAGGGTAACCATGGGGGATAAACTTACAGAATAAGACTAGGTAGAAAAAATAAGTGTAGAAAACTTTTTTCTGTCTTTCAGAATGTTTTATTTTTTAATAAATCCATACAAAGCAATAAAAAATATGTTTTATGTTAAAAAAAAAGAAGGAACTGCTCGTGACTTGGGATGTGCTGAAGTATATAGATATAGATTGTAGAGAAACAACTGGGAGTTGTTTAGAATTGTATAATTGTTTAGATTGTATAGAAACAACTGTGATTGTTACAGAAACAAGTATATAGAAAACAACTGGGAATTGTTTCTGTGTATTATGAGAATAAAGACTGAAGCAGGAATAGAAAATTCTAGAGCAGGATGAAGGTCTTCCCTGCTCGGTGAGACCTGGAGGAGAGAATCAGTGAGCCAGGCATGCTGGGCCGGTTTCTGTCTCACTTCCCTATCTACCTGTGTCATTGTAAGCAGCACCTAAACTACAATAAAATAGTTGGCCTCATCCTCAGCCTGGGCTCTGCTGATGGTCAGGTTGGCCATGTTGCCTGAGTTATTTCCAGAGAAGAGCTCAGGGATCCCTGAAGGCCACTTGCTATCCTCGTAGATGACCAGTACAGGGGACTGGCCTGGCTTCTGCTGGTACCAGTGAACATATTTATCTCCAAGTTTGTCTCCCTGACGGGTGATGCTGGTTGTCTGTCCCACTGACACTGAGGGTGCCTGAGTCAGCTCATAAGAGGCTGCAGGGCCTGCAAGAGAGAGGAGTGTTAGGTTACAGCTGAGGGGCTCAACCCCAGGGGTCCACCCTCCCCTGAACTCAGGACATCTGTGAACCCACAGGGCCCTCTCCCTTCTGTCCCCACCACAGGGTCCTGAGGATAAGCTGGAGGAGGGAGCCCTTTAATGAAGGACAGCCCTGCACTGGACAAAGGTGATGTCCCAGGGCTCCAGCCCCAAGAGCACAGCTGCTTCCTGCATGTGGTGCCTCTGAGCTCAGAGTCAGATCAGGCATGTCCAGGGACCTGAGGTGGCAATAGGGGACAACTGGGGGCAGCATCTGTGCAGAAGCAAAGATGGTAAAGAAAAGAGGGGTCCAGTTCCTGGTGATGATATGCATAGGCCTGATTCTGAGAGGATGCTGGGTATGGTCTCTCCTGGGCCCTGTTATCATCTTGTTGAAGAGCCTTCAGTTATGCAAATCTGGAGTGCTCAGAGCTGCTTGGAAGGCGCTGTGTGAAATCAAAGCTTTGGAGACCAGAAAGGGAGGGTGGGGCCTGCATGTCATATTCAGTCCAGGGACCTCCCCCATGCCAACCTCTCCATGTCCACACTATGTCCTGAGGTAGCACCTGAGTGAACTATTGTCCTGAGATGACATCTTTTCTAACTACATAAGACACAAACCCTGTGCCCATTATGTGATTCTGGGGCCTGTCCCGGAGTGACCATATCATCGCTGTTTGGATGTTGTACTTGTTCTAGACCTGCAGGGTCTTACTCTGCCCATTCTGAGACTGCTTGGAAGTGTTCATTCTATTTCAGGATGAGATGTGTTCTCGCCTTGAAAATTTTGGAAAAATCTAATGATAAAACTAGTTCTATCTCTTTCATTGTGACATTCCCTCTTCTGTTCGAGGACCCACTGCATCCTGGAGCTCAGAGGGGTGCAAGTTTCCACCCATCTGACAGGCAGCAGTGCAGTCACAGACGACCCTGAGGAAGATAAGGTGCTCCCTGTCAATCTCTGCCCTGTGGTGGCTGGTGACAGGTGTTTTGTCCTGCTGTCCTCAGGGTGCAGTCAGACCAGGAAAGGTTGATGACCTGAAAGACAGGCTTGCTGTAGGAGATGATGAGAGACAATCACACATTGCACTCACCTCCTGTGATTGTGTTGTGAGATACCCTCAGGTGCTGGGAGAAGCATCAAATCAAACTTCAATAAAATGGTAGAAATGACAGCAGTGTGTGTGCCAGGCACTGGAAACCCCAGTAATGAAGAGAAATTTTAAGAAACCAGAGATGTGGGTACGGGAGAAGCTTCTAGAGACCATGGAGAGCAGTTATACAGCAAGTCATGTAGTTTCTCAGTAGGGAGAGCTTAAAGAGGATTTTGTGTCGAAGAAGACAGTCTTTGGGTCCATGATAAAGTTTCATGTCTGATCTAGGCTGATAGTCAGTCATAGGTCCCTCAACCTATGTTTAGAGGAAGGTAGTGTCTGAGAGCTAGATCCGACAGATACAGGAGCAGTAACAAGGAATATACTCCAGTGAGGACATCTTTCTCCAGATCTGAGGTCACAGTGAGAACCCTGATTGCTGATTGGGATCCTGGGAAATGATCCGGCTGCTGTCCTGGACCCCTGTCTCCGAGTCTGTGATCTCTGCTGCCCCCTGGTGACAAGGTAAAGAAGAATTAAAATGTTAACCGAAGATCAAAGATTACAGCCTTCAATGTGGATTATCCCTTACCATCAAGAAAAGAAAATTTTTTACAACTGCACCATGGACTTCCAAAAGAACAAACAGATCTTTCTTGGAGGAAGAATAATCAGTTTGTTCCTTAGAGGCTGGGATCGTGAAACTTCATCTCACATACTTTGCACTTGTCAGTTGGTGCCAGTTCTTGTAAAAAGACATTGTACTTGGAAAAGAAGATGATATTGACAGAGATAAAGACTCTAAAAGAGGAACAATGAAGATCTGATGCATTACAATCTTCTTCAGCCAGGTGATTGGACTGGCCAAGAGAAAAAAAAATCAAAGAATGAAGTCAGAGGTCTTTGTCTGAGGCTTAAGGGGAACTGAAGTCTCCTTGGAGGTCCTGATGGCTGTCCTTGGGGGCATCTGAAGGACATTCCACAGTCTGAGTCCAGGTCACTGGCCTCACCTCTAATACTAATGTCCTCTTAGTGTTTGCTGCTATTCTTGTGCCTAACATGTAACTGAGGCCTTAGCTTTTAATGATATCACAGGGCTTGGCCTCAAGCTGTGCTGCTTGTAATCTCAAGAATACAATCCAATTCTAGATGTTTCCTTCCTTTATGACATGTCTCAAAGGGGTTTCATGCCATCTCTTATGAGTGTTAACACCCCCTGACCACCTTTTGAGAGTCGATCAGGGTGAACTCTGCCTTAGGTATCACTGTTGGATTTCCAGTCTTGGGTCTTTAGAAAAGGATACCTGGTGACACAATGATTAAAACATTCAGCTGTGGTGGATTTAATGGATTTGATGTCATCAGATGTTCCAAACAAATAAGATGTGACACTACCTTTCTGTAAAGACTAATAGTTATTGAAAGTTCAATGAGACAGTTCATTCTGTCCCACAAGGTTGCTATGAGTTGGAATTAGCATTGAGTTTGGTGGAGTCTGCGGTCTTTAGGGAGCTTGAGGTGATAGAAAGACCTGCTCCATTGACTCTGGATTATGCTAGAACTTAAAGACACAGGAAGTTTTTTCTGTGTGTCCAGAAAATACAGGCTGAAACTCGGAAAGGTGGAGCGTCAGCGAAAGAGAGGAAGACGCTTCAATGAGATAGATTGACACAGTGACTGCAGAAATGGGCTTAAGTGTGTCAGAAAAAGGATGGCACAGGATAGGACTGGGTTCACACCTGTTGTTCATAATGTCATTGCGAATCATACACCTAACAACCACAACAGGACTAGAAAGGTCTATGCACAGTAAAAATCTGTCCTGCTCAGTGAGACCCAGGAGTGAGACTAGGTGAATCAGGCGTGGTGGGAATGTTTTTCTGTCTCACTTCCCCATCTGCCTATGTCACTGTTACTTGCACTGCTGTCCCATACTTGACAGTAATAGCCTCATTCTCAGCCTGGGTCCTGCTGATGGTCAGGGTGGCCATATTCCCTGAGTTAGCACCAGAGAATCAGTCAGCGATGCTGGAGGGCCACTGGTCATCATAGCTCATGACCAATAGGCTCCTGGCCTAGCATTTGCTGGTACTAATGAGTACTTTTACTTCTAATGCTGTTTTCCCAAGTGATGCTGGCCACCTGTCCCAGATCCACTGACACTGAGGATGCCTGAGTCAGCTCACAGGAGTTTGTAGGGCCTGCAGAAGAGAGTTACAGCTGAAGGGCTCAATCCTAGGACGTCCACCTTCCTTTGAACTCAGAGAATCTGTGGACCCACAGGGCCAATCTCTCTTCTGCTCCCACCACAGGGTCCAGAGGAAGGAACCCTTGGATGAAGGACAGGTCTCCGTTGGATGAGTGTGATGCCCCTGGTGCTCTAGCTCCATAAGCCCCACTGTCCCCTGCAGGCTGGTTCTCTGAGTTCAGAGTCAGACCAAGCCTGTCTGGGATTGCATAGCAGATAACTGACGGCAGCACCTGTGCTATGAACAATGAAGGTGAAGAAGAAGAGAGGGGTCCAGGTCATGGTGATAACACTCAACGATATGCTTCTGTGAGCATGTTGGATCTGGTCTCCCCTGGGCCTTGTTCTGTTTCTGAAGAGCCTTCACTTAGGCAAATCAGCAGAGCTCAGGGTTGCCTGGACAGAGCTGTGTGGCTGCAGAGAAACCTCAACCCTGGGGATCCAGAGAGGAAGGGTGGAGCCTGAATGTCACCCTCAGTCTGGGTCCTCAGCCCACAACTCTGAGTCAACTTCTCTCAGTACACACTGTGTCCTGAGCTAAGACCTGTGGAGTGATGGCCAGAGATAACATCTTTTCTAATTACATAAGTCTTAGTGTTCTGAGCTCACTAGGTGTTGCTAGTTTCTGTCTTAGAGAGATCAGATGGTCAAGTGTGGTTATTTGGTTATTTAATGAATTAATTTATTTTTAAATTTTATTCTGATTTTTTTACAAAATTTGAATACATTGTTTTTCACAAAAGATCCTTCTCCTTTCCTTCACCCCACCCATCCATGGAATTGTGCAACCCTATGATTAGCTCTCTAGCCACCCCCATCCTCAACCCTCTATTTCCACCCTTCCCCCACATTGGCTCCTCATACTTTTTCTACAATAATGGTTTTATACAGTATTTGTCCTTGTGGGACTGAGTTAGTTCACTCAGCATAATGCTCCCCAGTCCCTCCCAAGTTAGGTAGTAATTTACTAAATGATTGCTCCTGTGTGCTGTGTAGTATTCCATTGTATGAATGTACCCCAACTTCTCAATTTATTCATTTGTGGTTGGACATCTGGGCTGTTTCCATGTTCTTGTGATGTTGAATAATGCTGCGGTGAACATTGGTGTACAAGTTGCTGTTTGAGCTTCGGTTCTCATTTTCTTGGGGTATACTCCAGGTAATGGAGTAGCTGGGTCATATGGAATTTCTGTGTTTAGCTTTTTGAGGAGGCACCAAACAGCCTTCCAGAGTGGTTGTACCATTTTACAAAACCATCAACAATGTAACAGAGTTCCTATCTCATTACATTCTCTCCAACATTTATTACTTGCTGTCCTGTTAAATTTTGCCACTGCTATTGCAGTGAGATGCTATCTCATTGTGTTTTTGATTTGCATCTTTCTTATTGCCAGTGATTCGGTGCATTTCTTCATATGTCTGTTGGCCATTTGAATATCATCCTTTGAAAATTCTTTGCATGTCTTTTGCCCATTTTGTAATTGGGTTAGCAGTCTTTTTCTTGTGGAGGCCCAGGAGTATTCTATAAACTTTCATTATGAGACTCTTGTCTGGGATGGTATTGCCAAATGTTTGTTCCCAGTCTGTAGATTTTCTTTTCAACCTGTTGGAAAAACATTTTTGATGAACACAGGGATTTAATCTTTAGAAGATCCCATTCATCAATTTTATCCTGTTCAGATTATATATTTCTGGTTGTATTTGGCTGTCACTTTACACCATACACTAGGGCTTCTAAGCTTGATCCCAGTTTGTCTCTTATGAATGTTATGGTTTTGGGCTTTAATTCCAAGTCTCTTATCCCCCTTGAGGTGATTTTTGTGTATGGGGTGAGATGTGAATCCTGTTTCAGATTTTTTCAGCTTGCAGTCCAGTTTTACTAACACCATTTGTTGAAGAAGTTTTTATTTCCCCATTTGATATCTTTTTTGGATTTGATTTCCTTGTCAAGTATCAGTTGACCATAGATAGCAGGGTCTATTTCTGGGTTCTCAATTCTGTTCCATTGGTCTATGTGCCTGTCATTGTACCAGCACCATGCTGTTTTGGTTATTCCTGCTATATAGTGGGTTTTGAGAACAGGAAGTGCTATGTCTCCCTCTTCATTTTTGTTTATCTAAAGTGCTTTGCTTATTTGAGTTCTCTTGCCTCTCCAAATAAACTTGACAATTTCCCTTTCGAACTCTTTGAAAAATGAATTTGGTATCTGTATTGGGATTGCATTGAATATGTACATTACTTTTAGTAGGACTGTAATTTTTTACAATATTGAGTCTTCCTATCCATGAACAGGACACATTTCCCCATTTCCTTAGGTCTTTTATTGTGTCCTGCAGAAATGTTCTGTAGTTATTGTGGTTATTTTAGGCCTATAGTCTCTTCTGTCCATTCTTAGTCTGCAAGCAGGTGTTTGTTTTAGTCCTGGATTATGCATGTTCTGTCCTTGAACATTTTGGAGCCTGATAAAAAAACCTAGTCCTACTTCCACACTATGCATCAGATAGCTGGACAATGAATAAGGATGACAAAAGAATTGATTTCTTCGAGCTGTGCTGTTGGAGAAAAGTACTGAATATCTTGTGATCTGCCAAAAGAATAAACATATTTGTCTTGAAAAAGTATAGCCAGATTTCTCCTTGGAGGAGAATGGACAAGCTTTATCTTTCATACTTTGAACATGAGTTAGTCAGGTGAGGCTATTCCCTGGAAAGGGACATCATACTTGGAAAGTTAGTGGGTCAGCAAAGGAGAGGAAGACCCCTAACAAGATGAAGTGACATGGTGACATTGGTCCAAAGGGAGATCTTACTTTTACTGATCACCCTATGATTCCTTGAAGCACAGACAGCAGCCAGCTTGTTGATCTTTTCTTCATCTTCTCCAAGCAGTACTGTTTCCTCTAACCTGACAATAAAACCACATGAGTTAGGAGAAGTGTGAGCCTGCCTGCTGATTCCCTGACCTGGAACTTTTCTATGAAATAACTCTTTCTTGCAATAGATCAACTTCATGCATTTTGCTTCTCTTGAGGATTCAACCCACAACTCAAGTTGAAGACATTAGCACACGATACCCAAACAAGCCCACCTCCTTCCTAACCCCTGCAGGTTAATACAGCAGACCACAGGATCTACAGCTATGTTGTCTCAAGACCACAACCAAGGGGACTGCTTGGATGGGGTTATTACTTGATAACGCTTCCATTCTGGTTTATTTATTACACAATACTTGATATATTTAGGTAAGTATCTTTATGTTTCAGTAACACTGAGTAGAGACATTCCTCTAGGTCATACAGCCCTGGTGTACAAGTTGCCATACCGCGGTCACTTGTGGTTGCTGTGAGGCTGAACACTGTGACACTGATGTATCAAATGCGTTAATGGTTGGTTACCCAATGCGAACAGAGAGTGGGGTGGAGCTCCCCGATTAAAACAAGCTTGGAAGGAGGAGTGGCATCCACTTCCATAATAGCTTGGCTCTGAAAACCCTTTGAACCTGGAGAGAGGATGAAAGACATCCAAGCGTCGAGGATTCTCCTTCATAGGGTCCCTATGAGTTGCCTGTGACTCGATGGCACTTAACAACAACAACAACAACAACCACCAAAACAAGGGATAATTGTTCATATTCCTATATGTGGACTTAGTGGAATCATGTGTATATTATTAAATTTGTGGTTACATTTAGAGAACATGAGAGAGTTTGAAAACTCCAAATGATTTGGTGCTAGAGGCCTTGTGTCAGACATCGTTCTGGTTAGGTGGTGACAAAGTCCACCTTCTGGGACCCTTCCCCATGTTTGCAGCCATGGCTATGGAGAGGGGAGGAGGTACCTGTTGGTGGTGTCCAGGGATTACTCCTGAGCTCGAAGAATAGAATCCGGAATCCATTGATCAAATATAACCCAAAAGGAGCTGGATCCACCACAAGTGAACTTGATCAGCGAGGTGCAGTTATTCAAACTGTAGGGTGTGAGGAGGTGGTTCATGAGTCCAGAAAATGCTCAACATCAAGAGACTCTCAACTGTAGTAAGCACCCATTCAGGCCTTACTCAGACAAAATGATGCCAAGAGCAGGCCCCTGTCCTCAGGAAAAGGGTCCTTTTGATAATAATTCACAGTGACCTCACCTGTCTTTTCATCTCCCTGAGGTCATTAATTCAAGTGACAATTGAATCTCTCTTCTCAATATAATTCTCCTTTACTGTTGGTAGAAACCCTAAGTCCTGTCATCTCTACTCAGTGATCACAAAGATATTTATTTATTTGCCATTCCCCATGTG
This sequence comes from Elephantulus edwardii, assembly GCF_000299155.1. Lineage (NCBI taxonomy): Eukaryota > Metazoa > Chordata > Mammalia > Macroscelidea > Macroscelididae > Elephantulus > Elephantulus edwardii. The sequence goes on along the minus strand of NW_006400244.1, from coordinate 178,426 downwards.
GTCACATTTCCAGCTTGTTGGTTATGGAGTTCACAGCCACCACTTCTGAGTCCTCCTATATAGCCCTGGTGGTGGGTGTTGCTGTTCCTAGTGGACAAAACAGAAGGCCTGAGTCCTTGGAGTTTGGGAAAAATCAGAGAAAACTGAGAAAAGACCCTAGACTCCAGGACAAAAAAATTTTTGTTTCAATTAGAGCAAGGAGAGAGGGACTAATAATGGGCAGGTTGACTTGGGGGGAGTTTGAAGGCAGCAGCAGGCCCAATAACCTGGGAACTTGAGGTGATGTTCTAGATGGAGTCAGAGTTTATCCTGGACCAAGAAAGCCAGTGGGTGTGTCTCTAAAACGAACTCCATAGCAGCCTCCCTTGTGTGTCTTTCTCAGCTCAGTAGTCCCACTGGGGAGTGATGAGACCAAGATTGAAGGGAACATGCTCATGTGGTGTCAAGTCCAGAAGAAATACCCAAACTGATGGGTGCTTCTCTGGGTGGGTTTCAGGTATTTGACAATGAAAGCATACCTTATGTAAAAGTAGAATTGATAAAGCCCAAAGGTAATTGTCTTAGAAAGTAATTTAAAGTCTCAGACTGAGTATTTCTACTATGCTAGACACCGGACAATGAATCTGCACCTGGCCCAGATAATGAATCTGTGCCCAGCCTGGGCCATAAATCTGTACCCAGCTGGGTCAATCTGTCCTTGTGTCACCCTATCTTGTCTCATCCTATCCCTGATAAGAGCACCAACATCACTGGGGAATAGAGAGATAATGAGCAGACAGAAGAGGCCAGAGGCCTGAGCCATCATATTGGGGTTAGCTGGGGTGGAGAGAGGTAGTGGTGGGCATGGTGAGAGAATGGAAGAGGATGCTGGTGGGCAGGGAGAAGAGACTGGACTATGAGATGTGCGCAGAAGGAGAAGAGGGTACCAACAATGAATCTGTTAGCTATGTAACGTGAAATGGTCTTTTATCAGCTCTTTTGGTTAAAATTCTGTCTGTCAGAGATTGTTTTATAGCTGAGCATCCAAGTTAAGTCAGACTAGGAATAAGGATTGTATTTCACAATAGAATCTGAAGTTGACTTTTTGACTATGAATGCAACACCATTCTCCTTGCTTTTCATCCCAGCATATCATATAATTATTTTATTCAAAGTGGCCAAATCTAGTCCATTTCATCTCACTATTGCCTAGTATGTTGATATTCGTGTGTTCATGTAATGTTTTACAATTTCCAGGTTTCAAGCTTTCAAGCTACATATATTCCATGTTCCTATTATTAAACTCTTTGTTTTCCCTTATTTCAACTGACTTATCATCTGGGCTCTTCCACTATACTACTGTAAGTTTCTGCGTTCCTTACTGTTCATAAGGTTTTCAAGACCTGTTATTTGAGAAGTGGATAGTCAATCCTGCTTCCTAGTCTGTCTTAATTTGGGAGCTCTACTAAAATCTGTTCACCAAGAGTAGCCCTTATGGCATAGTACCACAGCAACCCACCAGTTACCTCAGTACAGCAAACTGACAGACAAGTGCTATACCACTTAGAATGATGTTCTCACCAAACACAACAAACTGCCATTTAGTTTGTAACTCTAATAGCAAATTAGTCTGCAGACCAGTCTCTCAGGCTTACTTTTAAATGATAAATGCCAAAAAATTTACACCTGATTGTTAAAAAAATAAAAACCTATCAAATAGTTTACACCTGATTGTTAATTAAATCAAAACAACTTACTTTCCAGAATCCAACTGTTTCAAATTGGAGGCTCCAAACTGGAGACTCTTAGGCAGAACCCCGCTAACTTTTAATCACAAAGGTCCACCCACTGGGTCCTGATTGGTTTAAACAAGAGGCTTCTAGTCTACATCTAATTGTTATTTAAGTAAAAATGACTTGTCAGTTTATACTGATTGCTTTATACCTGATTGTTAATGAAATAAAAACAATTTACAAATATACCTTGTATGTGTACAAGGAAGAATTGTTAACGTGACTATTATTCAAATATATGCTCCTACATCTAGATCCAAAGAAGAAAAATTGAGAATTTTTGCCAAATCTTGCAGCTGAAATTGACCAACATGCAATCAAGATGCATTGCTGAGAGGGGTGAGGATGGATGGGAAGGTGGGGTGTTAATTACAGGGTCACACAATTTGATGGGGGAATGATGGAAATGGAAAGGGTCTTTTGTGACAAACAATGCATTAAACCTTTGTAAATAAATCAGTTGTCTTTTTTTAAAGATGCATTGATGGTAATTGGTATCTGGAATGTAAAAGCTGGAAACAGTGAAGAGGGAATGAAGTTGGAAAATATGGGCTCGGTGACACAAGTGAGGCTGGAAATTGAATGAATGAATTTTGTATTTACAATTACTTATTTATTACAACAACCTTTTAAAAGATATTTTAGCACCTTTACACTTGGATCTCAACTGATGGCTTCGTAGAAATCAGATTGACTACTTCTGTGGAAGAAATTGTTGGTGAAGCTCATTATCAGCAGTCAAAACTAGGCCGGGGTGGACTGTGGGTCAGACTATATCAGTTACTCATCTGCAAGTTCAAATTGAGGCTGAAGTAAATGAAAATAAGTCCACAGGAACCAAGTTATGATCTTAGATTTATTTCATCCAATTTTGATCATCTTAGGAATAGGTTTGAAGCATTAAACAGCAATGATTGAAATAGGATAAGTGTGGATACTAACATCAAGGATACTAACCATAAAGAAGGTATCAAATGAGTTTCAGAAGAGAATCTAAAAATGGCAATAGAGAGTCAAGAAGCCAAAACAAAGGGGAAACGTCTAAATAAAAGAGCTGAACAGAAGATTTTAAGGGCCTCTTGAGTAGACAAAACAAAGAATTATAATGGAATGTGAAGAGAGCTGGAATTGGAGAATAAAAAGAGAAGAACTCGCTCTGCATTTCTCAAGCTGAGAAAATGGGAAAACAAATTTAAACCTTGAGGAGCAATATTGAAAAATGCTATGGGCAAATAGTAGATGACCCAAAAAGCATCAAAAGAAGATGGAGGGAATATATAGAATCACTGTACTGAAAAGAACTTATCAACACTAAAAAATTTCAGGAGCAATATGAGCAGGAGCCAATAGCAATGAAGTAGGAAAGGGGAGCTGCCTGGTAGGCAATGACCAAAAAATAAGGCCCCAGGAATCAACAGGAAACCAATTACCTTGTTTCAATTAACAAATGCAGCCTTGGATGCACTCACCAGTCTATGCAGGAAATTTAGAGGACAGCTATTTGCCTAACAGATTGGAAGAGGTTCATATTTGTTTCCATTCCCAAAAAGGTGATCCAACAGAATATGGAGACTATCAAATAATATAATTACTATTGCATGCAAGCAAAATACTACTGAAGACTATAAAATAATATAATTACTATTGCACGCAAGCAAAATACTACTGAAGATCATTCAAAAATGGCTAGGACAGTACATCAATAGGAAACTGCCAGAAGTTCAAGCAGGATTTAGATAGGCTATGGGACTAGGGATATCATCGCTAATGTCAGATGGATCCTGGCAAACAGTAAACAATACCAAAAGAATGTCTGTATGTGCTTTATTGACTATGCAAAGGCATTTGACTGTGTGGTCAAATGCACTTGATAAGTTGTGCTGACTTTGAGAGGAATGGGAGTCCCAGAACACTTAATTGTACTTATGCAAAACCTATACCTAGACCAGGAGGATCTTGTATGAAGAGAGGAGAGGAATATCATATGGTTTAAAATTAAGAAGGGAGTATGCACACCCATGTTTATTGTGGCTTTGTTCACAATTGTTCACAATTCTAAGTGCCCATCAACAAATGAATGGATAGAGAAGCTCTGGTATATTCATACAATGGAATACTATGCTGCATTGAAAAACAAGGAACTCATGATATATTATGCAAAATGAATGACCCTGGAGGACATATGCTGACTGAAATATCTCAGTCACAAAAGGACAAATATTATATAGGGTCACTGTTGTAAAGGGAAGACAGAAAAGGAGGGGAGGAATGATGTATACTTCATTGAAACAGATGAAGGAGAGAACTGTTTAAAAGCGATGTATGATTAGGTATTATTATCATTACAGGAGTCCAGAATGAAGGCTGCATAGTGGAGTGGACTTGGGGAGAGGGATTGCATAACAATGAAAGTGTTTTCATTTTCAAGGAGAATGAATAGGGAGGAGAGGGTGGGCAGGGAGAAAAGTGCAACAACAAATGACTGGAAACCCTAAGTCTCTGTAAACTTTCATTAAAATTAATAAAAAATAATTAAGAAGGGAACACATTACAGTTGTATTCTCTTTTCACACCTATTAAATCTGTGTGCTGAGCAAATTATTCAAAAAGCTGGAATCTATGAAGAAGAACGTGGCATCAGGATTGGAGGGAGACCCATCAATAACCTGTGTTATGAAGATGACACAAACTTGCTTGCTCAAAGTTAGGAGGACTTGAAAAACTTGTTGCAGAAGATCAAAGAATACAGTCTTCAATATGGATTAAATCTCAATGCCTATAGGCAACATTATGACAGATGGAGAAGAGATTGAATCTGTTAACAACTTCATCTTTCTTGGATCCACAATTAACACCCAGCAGTCAGAAAATAGGAGACATATTGCATTGGGAAAGTCCAAGATCTCTTAAAATTATTGAGGAGTAATGATGTCAATTTGAAGACTAAGGTACATCTGGTTCAGATGTGGTCTTTCCAGTAACTTGCTGTGCACCTGAGAGATTAGCAGTGTGTAGGGTTGACAGAGGAAGAATTGATGCCTTTGAGCTGCTGTGTTAGAAAAGAGCACTGAACGTCCCATGGACAGCCAAACGAGCAAACAAGTGTGTCTTGGAGAGAGTGCAGACAGATTGCTCTTTGGAGGCAAGGATGATGAGGCGTTGCCTCACATATTTCAGGCATATTGCCAGAAGGAGCTATTCCTCGGAGAGTGATGTGATGCTTGGAATGATGGAGGGTTGGCAAAAGAGAGGAAGATCCTCAAGCAGGTGGATTGATGAGATGACTGTCACAATGGGCTCTAGTCTGTCAGGACATGTGAAGATGACACAGGATAGGACAAGGTTCAGATCTGTTGTTCATAGGGTTGGTATGAGTTGTATTCAGCTAGACAGCACATAACAATAATCATAGGGGGAAGGACTGCAAATCCACTTCTGAAACAGCAGGCCTTCAAAAGCCCTGTGCACTTAGATTCAACTAGCAGATAGGGCACTGAAAGGTTATCTGTGGGAAACACAAATGAGGAGGAACAGTTTCATGCAAACACTAATAATTGAAGGTGGAATGTGAGAACACTAATAATTGAAGGTGGAATGTGAGAAATATAAGTGTAGGAAAATCAGATGTATAAATTAAGGAAGAGATGAATGCATAAATACTGATAGACTAGGCCTTGGTGAGATGAGATGTATTGGCACGTGGCATTTTTTAATCAATCACATGATCTACTACTCCAGAAATGAAAAGGAAATATGGAGTCACTTTCATAATTTAAAAGGTGTTCTAGTGGCAAGAAGCTGGGCTTCAATCCTTAAGGTGTGTGGTTCAAATCCACCAGGTGCTCCACTGAAGAATGAGGCAATCTCCTCCTGTGCCAGTCAGATCCAACTCGACAGTACACAACAACAACAACAGACTATTTCAAGATCCATCTTTAAATACAATGTTATGAGCAACAGGATAATATCCATACACATACAAAGAGGATGTATTAATACCATCATCATTCAAGTATATGCATCAACAACCGGAGCCAAAGAGAATGAATTTAGATTTTTACCAACTTCTGCAATAAGAAATTGACTGAATATGCAACCGACATCCATTAATAGTAATAATGGATGACTAGAAGGCAAAAATTGGAAACAACGAAAGAAGAAGGATCAGAAGTAGTTAGAAAATATAGACTTGGAGACAGAGACAGAAATGAGGCTGAATTTAGAATAACAGAATTTTGTGCATTCAATGATTTATTCATTACAAATACCTTTTATAAGAAACAAAAACAGCGACTCAATACATGGATCTCACCTGACAATCTACACAGGAATCAGATCGATTGTTGTTTTTGTTGTGTATCATAGAGTCGGAACTGATCCACAGCTGACCCTTCAATGGGTTTTCAGGAGGAGTTAATCACACAGCAGTAGATTGCCCACCCTTCTCCCGCAAAGTAGCTGGTGGTCTTAAACTGCATGCCTTTGGGATTGCAGCACAACTTTTTGCTATTAGGCTGCTACTATCAGATTGACTACATCTGTGGAAAGGGTCGTTGGAGAAGCTAAAGAAAAGAAAGCAAAAACTAGGGCTGGTGCTGATTGTGGAACAGGCCTACACAACTAACATGTAAGTTCAAACTGAAGCTAACAAAAATCAAAACAAATCTACAAGAACCAAATTTTGACCTCGAGTCACCTGAATATAAAAACCATCTCAGGAACAGGTTTGAGGCTCTGAACACTAATGAATGATCACCAGATGAGCTGTGGGAGGATATAAAGAATATCACCCATGAAGAATGCAAAAAGTCATTACAAAACCAGAAGAGATAGAAAAGACCAAGATGGGTGTCAGAAGAGATTCAATATTGCACTAGAAAGATGAGAGGACAAAGCAAAGGGAAGAAAGCAGCAAGTTAAGAAACTGAACAGAATATTCCAAAGGGCAGCTCGGGAAGATAAAACAAAGCATTATAATGAAATGTGCAAAGAAAGAGCTGGAGTCAGAGAATCAAAAGGGATGAACTTGCTTAACATTTCTTAAACTGAAGGAATTTAAAAACAAACTCAAGCCTTGAGCAGCAATACTTAAGGATGCTATGCACAGAATGTTGTATAATCTAAGAAGCATTAAAAGAAGATGGAAGGAGTACACAGAGTTGCTATTCCAGAAAGAACTGGCTGACACAAAAGAGTATCAAGGAACAACATATGATCAAGAGGCAATGGTGATGAAGTAGGAAGTTCAAGTTGCTCTGAAGGAACTGGCATAATACAAGACCCCAAGAATTGATGGAATACCAATTCATATATTTCAACAGACGGATGAAGGTCTGGACGTGCTCACTAGGTTGTGCCAAGAAATCTGGAGGACAAATACTTGTCTTGATCTGTGTTTATTCTCATTCCAAAGAAAGGTGATCCAACAGAGTAAGGAAATTGTCAAACAATATCACTAATATCACACGCAAACAAAATCCTGTTGAAGATTATTAAGAAATGACTGGAACAGTACATCAACAGAAAACTACCAGAAACACAGCTGGATTTAAAAGAGACCATAGCCAAAGTCAGATAAATCTTGGCTGAAAGAAGAGAGTACTAGAGAGATGTCTATCTGTATTTCAGTGACTTTGCAAAGGTATTTGACTGTGGATCAGAACAAATTGTGCCTAACACTGAGAGTGGCAATTCCAGGACACCTGATTGTGCTCATGTGAAATCTAGCAGAAGAGATCAAGAAGACACTGCATGGTTCGAAATCAGGAAAGAAGTGTGTCAGGGATGCTTTCTGTCTCCCTATATTTTCAATCTATATGCTAAGCAGATCATTTGAAGGCTGGACTTTATAAGGAGGAATGTGGCATCAGGATTGGAGGAAGACTCATCAACCACCTGCATTATGCATATGACATGACCTTGGTTGCTGAAACTGAGGAGGACCTGAAACGTTTGCTGCAGAAGGCCAAGGACTTCGGTCTTCAATATGGATTGAAGTTCAACAGCAAGAAAACAAAGATTCTCACCACTGGATCAAATAGCAGCGCCATGATATCTGGAGAAGAGATTGGGACTGTTAACAGTTTCAGTTTGCCTGCTTTCACAATTAACACTCTTGGCACCAGCAACCAGTAAGTCAAAAGATGAATTGCATTGGGAAAGTCAGTTGTCAGGGACCTCTCCAGAGTGTTAAAGAGAAACGATATCAGTCTATAAGCTAAGGTATGCCTGATCTAGGCCATGGTCTTTGCAATTACTTGCTATACAGAGAGCTAGAAAATGAATAAAGATGACAGAAAAAGAATTGATGCCTTTGAGTTGTGGTGAAAAGTATTAAACAAACCATGGACTGCCATGAGAACAAACAGGTCTCTTCTGGAGAGGATGAAACCAGGTTGCTTCCTGGAGGCAAAGATTTTTTTTTGTTTTTAAATTATCTCACATACTTTGGGCATGTGGCTAGGAAGGACTAGTCCTTGGAGAAAGACATCATGCTTGGAAGGGTTGAGATGAATGAATACATTGACAGTAGTAGTGGGGGCAGGTGTGTCGGAGATGGTGAGATTGGCTCAGGAAAGAGCATGATTCAGAGTTATTGCGCATAGGGTTGTTATGAGTCACAATCAGCTTAACGGCACACAACAACAACTATATTGGACAAGGAGGAAGAGGAATTTCTTATAGAGTGGAAACAGGAACCAAATAAGATCATGCTTGGAAGACAATTGTTGTTGCTGTGTATAGAATCAGAGCTGACTCATAGCTGATGCTCCAGGTGGTTTTCAGTGGCAGTAAATCACACAGAAGAAGATTGTCCCGAGAAGCTGGTGAATTTGAACCAGGTCACTTTGTATAGCCAAAGCATGATTCTTTACTGCTAAGCCACCAGTGCTCCCTTTGAACACAAGTAGTAGCGTTAAATAGCAGATATCCTAGTGTGGGAAACTACAGGGATGAGTGAATATCATATATGCAGAACACATGATTGGGTCCTATAGGGTACATGATGCATGCTTTTAAGTTTATAGTAAGATAGGCTTAAAACAATAGGAGGACATATTTTTCTGGTACTTTGAAAACTATTACTCATTTTTTTTAAAAGAAAAATAAAAATCTGCAAAACATAAAGAAAATTGTAAAACCCAAACCTTAAGTGTTTTCTCATTTGTGTCTTTCATGGTGAAGAATTATCAGTAACGTGGGGCATTGTTACGGAATGTTGGGGAGGAGGGGAAGACCTCTGGTCAGGACAGATCACCTAAGCTCCAGATAAGTGCAAGCCTCCTAACGACCTTTAATATGGGGTAGAGAAAGCTCCCTTGTGTTTGGCTGTACCAGCTTGAGAAACCTCAGCCTCCTGGGAAGACAGCTGTCGCATCTGTTGAGCTGGGAGTGGTCCACACGAGGCTGAAGTTCTCCTAACCAATACGCATGTCCCATGTCCATAAGCCCACCCTATTCTGTCTTTCTGTTTACCTGGTTGTATATAAGTGAGCTGAAGTCCCCAATAAAATTGATCTGGACTGACTCTCTGACCCTTCCTGAGTGATGTATCTCCGTCGTGCTTACCCCTATCAGGGTGTCGCTGTTAAGTTGCTGGCGTCGCATCTCTTTGACCAGAAAGGATGTTCACCATGGGTACGATATTACTAATTGCTGCCAAATGGATTACAACTCAGAGCAAGCCTATGAACAACAGATCTGAACCTTGCCCTAGCCTGTGTCATCCTCACGGTCTCTTAGATGCTCCAGCCCTTGTTACAGTCACTGTCCCAATCTGTCTTGTTGGGGGTTTTCATCTCTTTCTATAACCCTCTACCTTCCCCAGCATGATGTCTTTTTTCAAGAACTGGCTCTTGACCATAACTGACACCCAAGCAGATATATGCACACACATGTTTATTGCAGCTTTCTTCACAATAGCAAGGAGTTGGAAACAACCTAAGTGCCCATCAACAAACCAATGGCTAGAGAAGCTGTGGTATATTCGCACAATGGAATACTATGCTGCATTAAAAAACAAGGAACTCATGCAGTATTACTCAAAATGGTTGAC